>NC_041214.2:107532736-107538220 GCF_002837175.3 Physeter macrocephalus | reverse complement strand
GGCACGAACCCGTGTCCCCTGCATCGGCAGGCGGACTCTCAACCACTGTGCCACCAGGGAAGCCCTAAAAAGTTATTCTTTATATAAGTTATTTCAACATTGGGTCATCATAGAAGGGACTGTCTAAGAGTAAAAGCAAAGCTGATACCAAACTCCTTTCAATCCAACTAAAACTAGAGCTGATATCTATCCATTCTTTTCCTCGAAGCACAGCCATAATTAGAACATATATGTGAATCAAATGATGGAAAGTGACCATTATTGTGATATTTAAATAAGGTCTGGGTGCATGGAAAAGAATAAAAATCCTCAGTGAACAAAATAATATGGGAAGGACAAAATTTTGCTCTTAAAGGGTATATGAGTTTAAGAAATAAGCAAGATTATTATAAAAACATCTTATTATCTCTACCAGAGAAAGATTTGCAAACTCAGTAGAAGAAGAAAAGGATAGGCAGGAAAAGGAGAAAGAGGAGGAAGAAGAATTTCTATTTTCACTGCACTTATTTGGAATCAGTCAGACCTGCCTCGGTTAGAAAACCCAAATCCGGCATTTACTAACTGATGATATTTAAACTTGGTCCTCACTATCTTCAACTAAAAAATGAGAATAATCGTAATGTCTGTCTTAAAGATGAAAAAGTGCTTTGCAAACTATAAATAGTATTAAAATAGTTATTACTTTGAAACTGCTCTTCTATTCTTTCCAACTTTCTTTAGTAAGTGACTAAATTCAATCAGAGAAACCTAGCATTGGAATCACTGTCATGCTAACGAGTACACATGGCATCCTTGTACCATTCTCCACTCAGTAGGTGTTAACACTGTGGAGGAGTAGCTCGCAAATATAGGGCATATTTGTCTGAACTAGGTGCCTCAGTCCCACAGAGCTTTGCATTATTTTGCAGGTTGACAATGGCCCACATTTCAGTCTCTACCTACCTCATTGGCTATGCTTTTGTGCAAGACAAAACTTGCAGAATTGTAAGCTGGGCTTTGGTTGGAAGACTTTCTGGAGGGCAGCTAGTCTAGTGCTTTCCCTCTGGAGGATACATGTAGAGTAAGGGAACCATTCATTATGCAGCAAATTCCATTTATTACTGGCTTGCTGTATATCCACCCTTAACTTCCAAACATTAATCTTAGATTCCCTTCTCTTGAGCCATAGGATACATTTCCATATGGTAAGTCTTAAATAATTGAAAGCTACTATTAAGTTTTTCCTAGGACATTTTGTGGTAGACCTGTTTGGTGTCCTTTTTATTTCTAACAGAACTCTCAATTTTGCTCAAATCCCTACTCACTTCCTCATACATCATCATGTCTCAGAAGAACATGACCTTTCCTAGTTCTGGGGAGTTCTGGGGAGTCCTGGTTAGTGTGGGACTAATCCCATTTCTTTGAAAGTGATGTGTAAAGGAATGGTAATGAGACACAATTCTAACCAATGCAGTCATAAGAGAAGTCTTCTGAAAAAGTTTTGTCTCTTTCCTCTTTGTAGTGAGCCGTAAGAAGAGGTATTCCTGTTAGATGTATTCTCTGAGTTTGATGCCTCAACCTGTCATTACCATGTGAAAGCGACTTTAATTCTGGACCTCTTGTTACAAGAGAAAATACAACTTCTTATTTTTAACACCAATTTGAGTCGGAGCTGTTGCTTGCACCCAAGGGCATTATACAGATGAAGTAGCCTCAGTGTTTTTTTCTTTAAGACTTTCTTCATATGCTTTTTTCCCGAGCTTAGATTATTCTGGTCACTCTCTTATGAATGCTTTTTAACTTGTTGGAGCCCAAGTTTAAATGCAATAGTTTCCTATGGGATGTCCAGTTCAGAGCACTCTGCTGACTCATGTGGAACTTACGTCAACACAAAGTCGCAAGACATTTTTGTGCTTGCTTTTGGGACACTGCATCTCCTTCACACTGTAACAGTGCAATTGTTTGTGCACACGTTTTAAAAATTATCTTTATTAGACTTCCCTGGTGGTGCAGTGGTTAAGAATCTGCCTGCTAATGCAGGGGACATGGATTCAATCCCTGATCCGGGAAGATCCCACATGCCACGGAACAACTAAGCCTGTGCACCACAACTACTGAGCCTGCGCTCAAGAGCCTGCAAGCCACAACTACTGAGCCTGTGTGCCACAACTATTGAAGCCCACGTGCCCTAGAGCCTGCATACCGCAACTACTGAACCCATGCGCTACAACTACTGAAGCCAGTGTGCTGTACGGCCCGCGTGCCACAACTACTGAACCCATGCGCTGCAACTACTGAACCCATGCGCTGCAACTACTGAAGCCAGCGCGCTCTAGGGCCTACGTGCCGCAACTACTGAGCCCACGTGCTGCAACTACTGAAGCCCGTGTGCCTAGAGCCCGTGCTCTGCAACAAGAGAAGCCACCGCAATGAGAAGCCTGTGCACTGCAACGAAGAGTAGCCCCGCTCGCCCCAACCAGAGAAAGCCCACGCACAGCAACAAAGACCCAATGCAGCCGAAAATAAATAAAATTTTTTTAAAAAGTAAAAAAATTATCTTTATTAAATTATATCTGGTTAAATTATGTCCATCATCCTATTCTGTTGAGATACTATGGAAATCCTTCCTGGAAAACTATGCATTTGCTATCTCTTCCCCTTTTAATCATTCTTAAATATGTGAAAGAGGTCCTCTGTATCTTTGTTGATAAAAACTTTACTCTAAAAAGGGTTGACAGGAAATTTATGATCAAGCCATTAAACAACTTTCTTCTGATTGACATTGCTCTACTAGTAAACTCTTTTCATAAACTTGCACAGCCACTTAAAAATCTTGAGTATACTATTCAGTCCATGGTCTTTCTTACATCCCCAAAACACTATCTATTGCTTTCCTTTGATCAAAAAAAATTTTTAAGCATTCGATTTTATTTTAGTACATTAAAAAATTTAAAATATAAATATTTTTCACCTGCCATGGTTCATTCTTAATGAATACAGGCTGATCTTTACTGACCAAATAATTATTCTTTTTGTTTGTTTGTTTGTTTGTTTTTTTGCGGTACGCGGGCCTCTCACTGCTGTGGCCTCTCCCGTTGCGGAGCACAGGCTCCGGACGCGCAGGCTCAGCGGCCATGGCTCACGGGCCCAGCCGCCCCGCGGCATGTGGGATCTTCCCGGACCGGGGCACGAACCCGCGTCCCCTGAATCGGCAGGCGGACTCTCAACCACTGCGCCATCAGGGAAGCCCCAAATAATTATTCTTAACCGTTTTTGATAGACCAGCTATATTTTTTTCTAAGATGGACAAAATATAGTCTATTTTTAATGCAAATTCAAATTTCTCATTATTCTAAAAGCTTGAGAAATTATTTATTTGACTCTAGATACCTGATGACTATGTCAGTATTCATCATAGATCATTGCAAGAGGTACAGTGATCTCGTTGGTATATAGTATTAGTTCCCTGAAGGGTAACTGATGTTGGCTAGGGGGCTAAAACTCATTTAGAGTGTCTAGATGCCTCTCAGGTATCTTGGACTTCAATGCTTCCATACTCATGCTTGTTCTATCACTTCCATTTTGAATGATCTCTTTTGATGCAGCAGATAATAGAGTATAGTGATTAAAAGCATGAGATCTGGCGTTAGGCTGCCTGAGTTCAAAACCTGGTTCTGCCACCTGCTAACTGTGTGCCTGTAGGCAATTTACAGAACCTCTTTAAATTTCAATTTCTCTATTTGTGAGAAAAGGTATGATAATATCCACATCATGGTGTTGTGTTTAGATTTAAATGAGATAACCTGCCTAAAGCCCCTCTTCTGATACCTAGTTCCTGGACATCAACTCAGTAAAGTGTAATTATTACAGAGAAGACAAAGGAAGGGATATGGGCTAATACATTCTAGCTGTTATAACTAAGATAACTGCTTTAAGTAATAGCTCTGTGTTTTCTTATTCTTCTTGCACTAAGCAAATATTTTTCACTAGTTGCAGCTCATTCCCAGCACTATCTTTCTTACACTGTCTTGCTTATTCAGATGGGTCCCGCTATCCATCTCGTGTATATTTATAGACATTGCAGTTTATCATGCTGTTCTCTTTATATATCTCTCTTCTCTCATAAAGGAACATTTGCAGTTCATAGTCATAATTTTATTTAATGCAACTTTTCTTCTTGAATCAGGTCATGATATCAGCCTCTAACTTTGGGAAATGTGCTTTCTTAATTAGGCCCTGATTACATGCCCAGTACCTCCCTTATTTCTAAGTTAACATCTTCCTATTTGCCCAATGTTTCTATCTCTTCCAGGATATAAAACAATTTCTCATGGTTTGTCTGAATTAAGTCTAGAGTATATTTTGTCACTCAAAACATCGATCTTGTAAAGAACAAAACTGCCTACAAGACACTTCAGGAATCTATCAGATGTGGATTTTAGCCACATTAGAACCATGTTTTTCCAGAAGATGAAGTCCCCTACCTCTATCTGCAGCAGCTCTATTCCTGTTGAGTAAAAAAAACCCTCTCATTGCTGTGTTCTTGTCATGAGTGTCACCTCTTCAAGTTCTAGAGAGATGTAGTGTCTGGATACTTAGTGTCCTAGAGTTAGAAGCTGGACTTCTATTTGTTTATTATTCCCTTCTTTTGCTTCACCATTCAGCTGTCTGGGACCATAAGTTTTAATTGTAATTATCTTTTCTCTCTGTTTTCTCTTATCACATACTGGATAAGTCCTCTTTTATTTTTTGTCATAAAAAAGTCCTCTACTTCCCCTTAATGTAATGTCTTCATTCTCCATTCAGGGCTGTGCCAGGGCTACATTAAACTAATGTAGAAAAAAAAATAGCCTTAACATATTACATTTCTGTTTAACAGAGAGCTCTCATCTTTCTCTCTGACTTTGCATGGAGTTTGATGTTAAATCTTGAGCAGTTCCATTAAAATGTAATTGTGTCAGAACCTCAGTTTCAGTTAATATTTTTAAGATAGGCACTTTCTTGATATATCAATTTCTATTCCTGAGCTATTTCTTTGAAGCCCTGTCTCCTGCTGACATTTTTTCCTCCTTTTAGGTGAGATCAAAAGGCTGATGGGGGCTGGAGTGGAGAGGAATTCCCTTTCCCTAGCCAGATAAATTTTCAGAATTGTATCTGGTATAGTAGCATGATTTTCCCTGAAGAGTGGGCCTTTACTGCAGAGAAGACTCTGGAAGTGTTTCTCAGTGGTCACTCTGTCCTTCCCCTGACCAGTGACAAGAAGGGATCTTTCTCATATCTTCACTATGAAAACTTGGTGGGACTAAAAATAGAACTACCATACGACCCAGCAATCCCACTACTGGGCATATACCCTGAGAAAACCATAATTCAAAAAGAGTCATGTACCAACACGTTCATTGCAGCTCCTATTTACAATAGCCAGGACATGGAAGCAACCTAAGTGTCCATCGACAGATGAATGGATAAAGAAGATGTGGCACATATATACAATGAAATATTACT
>NC_041214.2:107506312-107532324 GCF_002837175.3 Physeter macrocephalus | reverse complement strand
TTTGTGACCACCTAGAGGGGTGGGATAGGGAGGGTGGGTGGGAGGGAGGGAGACACAAGAGGGAAGAGATATGGGGACATATGTATATGCATAACTGATTCACTTTGTTATAAAGCAGAAACTAACACACCATTGTAAAGCAATTATACTCCAATAAAGATGTTAAAAAAAAACACAAAAAGCTGGTGCGATTCTGGGGGAAAAGTCCATGAAAGTGCTGGGGCCCCCTAAGGACTGAGGCCTCCAGAAGTTTCTCCCTTTCATGTTAGTCCACCATACTTAGCCTCTAGCAATTCCTCACAATTAACAATTTATGTGTTCCTACAAGTTTATGGCTTTAGTGCCTTCTGGTTCAGGTATGTAGATCTAAGCTGTGATTTTCTGTATTCACTTGTCTCTTTAGATTTTAAGTTTAACCTCCAACCTCAGTTCTCGAATGGGTCCAAGAAAAGTCATTGATTTTTCTGTTTAGTTAGCTTTTGTTTGCTGTAAAGATGGGAGTGATGACTTTTAAGCTCATTACATGTTGGAGCTCAAACTGGAAGTCTGCTTAACTTTAAAAAATAATGCTAGGGCTTCCCTGGTGGCGCGGTGGTTGGGAGTCCGCCTGCCGATGCAGGGGGCGCGGGTTCGTGCCCTGGTCCCGGAGGGTCCCGTGTGCCGCGGAGCGGCTGGGCCCGTGGGCCGTGGCCGCTGGGCCTGCGCGTCCGGAGCCTGCGCTCCGCGGCGGGAGGGGCCGCAACAGTGGGAGGCCCCTGTACCGCCAAAAAAAAAAAAAAAGAAAAGCTAAACTGCTTTCCAAAGTAGTTTTACCATTTTATACTCCCACTGGCAGTGTACAGAGTTCTAGTTGTCCACTTCCCTACCAAAACCTGAGATGGCCACTATTTTTAATGATAGACCTTCTAACGTGTTATCTCATTTTGGTTTTTTGTTTTCCTAATGACTAATGATGTTGAACATTTTTCATGTGCTTATTTGCCTTCATCTTTGGTGAACGGGCTGTTCAAATAGTTTGCCCATTCATTTTATTGGATTGTTTGCTTTTATTGCTAAGTTTTGGACATAGTTCTTATTATCAGATATGTAATTTTAAAAATTTTTAATTAATTAATTATTAATTTTTGGCTGAGTTGGGTCTTTGTTGCTGTGCGTGAGCTTTCTCTAGTTGCGGCGAGCGGGGGCTACTCTTCGTTGCGGTGCGTGGGCTTCCCATTGCGGTGGCTTCTCTTGCTGCGGAGCACAGGCTCTAGGCATGTGGGCTTCAGTAGTTGAGGCTCGCGGGCTCTAGAGCGCAGGCTCAGTAGTTGTGGCGCACGGGCTTACTTGCTCTGCGGCATGTGGGATCTTCCCGGACCAGGGCTCGAGCCCGTGTCCCCTGCATTGGCAGGCGGATTCTTAACCACTGCGCCACCTGGGAAGCCCAGATACGTGATTTACCAATATTTCCTCCCAGTCTATGACTTGACTTTTTACTCTCTGCAGTAAATTTCAAAAAGGAGTTATTAATATTATAAGGAGTTATAAATATAATTAACTTATTTTTTCCTCTTATGGATCGTGCTTTTGGTGACATATCTAATGAAACTTGTCGAACCCAAGTTCAAAAATATTTCTTCTATGTTTGTTCTAGACCATCTATAATTTTAGGTTTTACATTTAAGTCTATGGTACATTGGAGTTAATTTTTGAATATGGTGAGAGTTATGGATTGATGGTCATTTTTTGACATGTGGACATCAAATTGTTCCAGCATCACTTGATGAAAAGATCATTCTTTTTTCACTAAATGGCTTTTATACCTTTTTCAAAAACCAGTTGTCCACATATATTTGGATATCTTTATTCTGTTGCATTATTTCTGTAATCTTTACTCTGTTGCATTAATCTTTATTCTGCTGCATTAATCTGATTATGTATCTTCAGGCTGATACCATAATGTCTTGATTATTGTGGCTTTTTGGTAATAAGTCTCTGAAGTAAGTTTTGTAATTCCTCTGTGTTTTATTTCGAAGTTGTTTTGGCTAGTCTAGGTTCTTTGCATTTCCATATGGATTTTATTTTTTAAATTTTTTTTAAAAATTAATTATTTATTTATTTTTGGCTGCATTGGGTCTTCGTTGCTGCGCATGGGCTTTCTCTAGTTGCGGCGAGTGGGGGCTACCCTTCATTGTGGTGCACGGGCTTCTCATTGCGGTGGCTTCTCTTACTGCGGAGCAGGGGCTCTAGGCGCGCGGGCTTCAGTGGTTGTGGCTCGCGGGCGCTAGAGTGCAGGCTCAGTAGTTGTGGCGCACAGGCTCCGCAGCATGTGGGATCTTCCTGGACCAGGGCTCGAACCCGTGTCCCTTGCATTGGCAGGTGGATTCTTAACCACTGCACCACCAGGGAAGTCCCCATATGGATCTTAGAATCAACTTGCCAATTTCTTTTAAAAAAAAATGCTGCAATTTTGATTGGGATTTCATTGTAATTATAGATCAATTGGGGGTAAAACTAGCATCTTAACAGTATCAAGTCTTCTGATCTATGAACATATCTCTCCATTTATTTAGATCTTCTTTAATTTTTCAGCAATGTTTTGTAGATTTTAATGTATAGGACTTGCATGGATTTTGTTAGATTTGTTTCCAATTATTTCATATTTTTAGATGCTGCTATTATGGTAGTTTGAAAAATTTCAGTTCCCAGTTGTTCTTTGCTAGTGTATGGAAATATAATTGATTTTTGTATGTCGCTTTTGTATCCTGCAATTTGCTAAACTTACTTATGAGTTCTTGTAGCTTTTTTGTATATTTCCTACACACACAATTTTATGTAAAATAATGGTTTTATTTCTTCCTTTCCAATCCAGATAACTTTTATTTCTTTTTCTTGCCTATTAAGATGACTAAAATCTCCAGTATGATGTTGAATATAAGTCGTGAGAGTGGTTATTCTTGCCTTATTCCTGATCTTAGGGGAGAAATGATTTGGTTTTACAGCATGAAGTATTGTATTGATGTTAGCTTTAAGTTTTTGTAGTTTCCCTTTATCAAAGTGAGGCAATTTACTTCTATACCTAGTTTGCTAGGGATTTTTTTTTTAAGTCAAATAGATACTGGACTTTGACAAATGCTTTTTCCACATGTATTGAGATGGTCATATGTTTCCTTTTTTTGTCTGTTAATATCGAAAACTACAGTGATTTTTTTCATAAAAACAATTTTTTGGTATAGTTTTAAGTTCACAGCAAAACTGAGGTGAAGGTACAAAGATTTTCCACATACCCTCTGATCCCACACATGCATACCCTCCCCCCTTAGTAACATCCACCACTAGAGTGGTACACTTGATGAATCTACATTGACACATCATAACCATCCAAAATCAATAGTTCATATTAGGGTTCACTCTTGGTGTTGTACATTTTATGGGTTTGGACAAATGTATAATGACATGTATGCAGCATTGTAATCTCATATAAAATATTTTCAAAATATTTTCAGAAATCCTCTGTGTTCTACCTATTCATCTCTCACTGCCCCCGATCCCTGGAAACCACTGATCTTTTTGCTGTCTCCATATTTTTGTGTTTTCAGAATGCCATATAGTTAGAATCATATAGTATGTAACCTTCTCAGATTGGCTGCTTTCATTTAGTAATATGTATTCAGGATTTCACCATGTCTTTTCATGGCTTGATAACTCATTTCTTTTTAGTGCTGAATAATATTACATTGTCTGGATGTACCACAGTTTATTTATTCATTCACCTACTAAAGGACATCTTCGCTGCTTCCAAGCTTTGGCAATTCTGAACAGAGCTCTTAAAATTTCCAAGTGCAGATTTTTGTGTGGACGTAAGTTTTGATTTCCTTTGGGTAAATACCAAGGAGCATGATTGCTGTATTATATGGCAAGAGTATGTTTAGTTTTGCAAGAAACCACCCAACTTTCTTCCAAAGTGGCTGTACCATCTTTCATTTCTATCAGCAATGAATGCTTCATTTCCTTGCCAACATTCTGGATTTTGGCCATTCTAATACATGTATAGTGGTATATCATTGTTTTAATTTGCATTTCCCCAGTGAAATATTACATGGAGCATCCTTTCATATGCTTATTTGCCATCTGTATATATTATTTGTTGAGGTGTCTGTCAAGGTTTTTGACCCTTTTTATTTGGGCTCTTTGTTGTCTAATGGTTGAGTTTTAACAGTTCTTTGTATATTTTGGATAACATTTATTAGATGAATGTTTTGCAGATATTTTCTCCCAGTCCGTGGCTTGTCTTTTCTTTCTCTTGACATTGTCTTTCACACAGCAGAAATTTTAAATTTTAATATCTCACTTATCAATTTCCTTCATGGATCTTACCTTTGGTGTTGTATCTAAAAAGTCATTGCCATATCTAAGGTCATTTAGGTTTTCTCCTGTGTTTTCTTCTAGGAGTTTTGTTTCTGTGTTTTACATTTAAGTCTATGATCCATTTTGAGTTAATTTTTGTGAAGGTTGTAAGGTCTGAACCTAGATTTATTATTATTATTTGCATGTGGATGTCCAGTTGTTCCAGCATTATTTGTTGAAAAGATTATATTTGCTCCATTACCTTTGCTCCTTTGTCAAAGATCAGCTGACTATACTTATGTGGATCTATTTCTGGACTCTATTCTCTTCCAATAATCTATTTGCATATTTTTTTGCCAATACCACATTGTCTTGATTACTGTAATTTTACAGTAAGTCTTGAGGTTAGGTACTATCAATCTTCCAACTTTGTTCTCTTTTAGTATTGTGTTGGCTATTCTGGGTCTTTTGCCTCTCTCTATAAACTTTAGAATTAGTTTGTTGATATCCACAAAATAACTTGGTGGGATTGCACTGAATCTATAGATCAAGTTGGGGAGAACAGATGCCTTAAAATATTGACTAATCTTTGAGTGTTAAACCAACCTTGCATGCTTGGAATAAACTTGGTCATGGTTTATTATCATTTTTATATATTGTTTAATTTGATTGGTTAAAATTTGTTAATTTTTATATCTGTGTTCATCGGGGATATTAATTTGCAGTTTTCTTTCCTTTTAATGTCTTTGTCTAGGTTTGTTGTTGGAGTTAACGCTGACCTCAATGCATAATTTGGCAAGTACTCTGTCCTCTTCAAGTGTCTGGAGACGTGTGTAGAACTGATATTATTTTTTCTTTAACTGATTGGTAGAATTTCTCCATGAAGCAATTTGGAAGTTTAATTTGTGGAAATGTTTTGAACAACAAATTAAATTTCTTTAATAGATACAAAACTACTTGTTTATATTGTTCTTCTTGATTGAGCTTTGGTAATTTGTATCTTTCAAAGAAATTGTCCACTTCAGTTTAAAGTTTTAAATTCATTAACCTAAAGTAGTTTGTAATATTTTAAAATATTATTTTAATACCTACAGAATCTATTGTGATGTCACCTCTCTGATTCCTGATACCAGTAATTTGGTTTTCTCTCTTTTATTTTTCATCAATCTGGGCAGAGATTTATACATTTTATTGGTCTCATTTTCTTTATTCTTTTTCTGGGTTTTGTTTTTTGATTTCCAGTTTCATGTTGATCATTCTCTTCTTTTCTGCTTACTTTGGGTTTAGTTTATTCTTCTTTCTCTAATTTCTTAAGGTGGAAGTTAAGGCCATTCATTTGTGACCTTTCTCTTTTCCAATATGGGGAGTTTGTGATATGTATTTCTCTATAATCATTCACTTGTCTGCATCCTCAAATTTTTATTTGTCATGTTTTTATTTTTATTTAGTTAAAAATACTTTATTTCCCTTTTCATTTATTCTTGAACCTATTGTTTATTTAGAAATGTGTTACTTCATTTTCAAATATTTGGGTATTTTCTAGATCTTTCTGCTGTCAATTTCTAATTTAATTCTATTATAATCATATCATAGATCATACTTTGTATGTCTTAAGTCTGTTTAAATTTATTGAAATTTGTGCGATAGCCCAATATATGGTGCATGCTGGTAAATTCATTTTGCAAGCAGAATATTGTGAATTACTGCAATTAGTATTTTGTCTTTGTTTTCTTCTTTTTCTGCTCCCACAAAAATATAAGGAAAATATTTAGATCTCTTTTTATTATTTATTTATTTTACTTACTAAAAAGTCACTTTGTTGTAATATGATTTTTTTTTCTTTCTAAAAGCTTATTTCAGATTATACTATCCTCACGATACTCGATAATATTTTTGAGTTAATGTATCTTGTCTCCCTTAAAATTTGGCTATTTGAGTTCTGTTTGAAGCTTGATGCCACACCTATTTTTATACAATTTTGTGTTGCATCCTTAGTGCTATGTGATCTGTAATTCAGGTATGGTGTTGATTCAGTTAATAATCCCTTCAATTCTGTAACAAACACATTTAGTTAAAAATATCAACCTGATGTTGTTTTCCAACCATTATTTTTTAAAAGTTTTACCTTCATGTATCCATTGCTTCACTAATATATACATTTCCCAAGATTAATATAATTTTATTTCTTCAAGAGAAATGTAATTAAGTGGACTTTTAGTCATATTAGGACTATTTTAAGGAATATTTTTATAGGGTTTTTTTGGGGGGACCTGTATTAGATTTTAATACTAAAAATATAACTTACTAAGAAGTTCTTAAAACAAGAATAGCCCTGCCATTCAAGTGAAGTTTTTTTGCTGGTGAAGCTATATACATAAAGATTTGGAAAAAAGAAAAGTCTGCAAATATTACATGGTATTCAAAATAAAGCTTTTATATTCATCTAAGATAAGCCTATTATTCTTCTTCCTTGTCTATCAAGAGTCTCATATCTTTGATATCTGATATTCATGAGTCTTTTCTCCTGCATCAACGCTAATAAAACTACCACAAACCAGGTGGGCATGAATACAAGTACTATAGATGTGTGTGAATATATATTACTTACAAAAACACAAAGACAAGATTCAAAGTTTAAAGGGTGCTGCATTCACTTTTGAAACTGAGAGTGAGTCATGCTTTTGATTTTATCTCTAGGATCTAAAGATTTGCTGGAGGCAATGCTCTTTAAGAAAAGAAGAAACGCTTTTTCAAAAAGCTTTACATACTCTATTCCTATTTTTCTTTTCTCATGGTTTTATTTCATTCACCAGCCAAAACTTTCTACCGCATTTGAAAACTAATATCACTAAGGCATTTGAATACACACTACGGGTTTAGTGTCTTTTTTCTCCAAATTAAAAGAATAAAGGGATAGCATCAATTACTTTAGGTTGCTCTCTTTAATCTCACAAATTAGAAAGGTCCCCTTGCAATAGAAATGTTATCTTAAATCCCATAAAATTAAAATGACCAGGGAAAAAATTTTCATGTATCTGCAACTTTTAAAAATTATACAAGTGGTACAGTTTCATTATGACTAGGCAAGATACAGCGAATAAATATTTTCTATAATTACATCATTAAAGATGATTATTGTTATGTTTTGTAGTTTTTGTAAATTATTATAGACAGATAGATGCATCCACTTATTTAAGTGGTTGAATCTATACGTCTACTAAATTTACCAAATTCCCACTTTTTTATTCTTCCCCTTTATCTGACATAATATACCTAATTGTTAGCAAAGATTGTTGCTTCTACCTGTTAAACATGTCTAATACCCGACCAATCCCGGCTATCCTAGTCTAAATTACTGTCATCTATCAATAATACAATAGCCTTCTAGCTAATCTCTCTCATTCTTCACCCTTGCAGACTGTTCTCCACATAACAAGAAATAAATCATTGAAACACACATGGATCTTCTGCTTTCCTCCCTCCAATGACTTTTCACCTAACTCAGAGTAAAGACAACATTACAATGTCCTAGAAGAGCTTGCATGAACTCTTAGCCATTTCTAGGACTTCAGATAGATCTATCTTCTCCTCACTCCATTCTAATTGCATAGCCTTCCCTGTTATTAAAAAATACCATGTATGGTCCTGCTGAGGCAGCTTTTCTCGGGCTGCTCCCTCTGTGAAGTGACCTTTGCTCAGAGGCACAAATGGCTGGACACCTCACTTCCTTCCTGTCTCTGTTGCAATGTCCTGTATCAGAGAGGCTTTCTTGGATCACCCTGCATAAACTAGGGCCCTTCCCCTCATTCTCCTTCCCATGCTCTTTGTAGCATTTATCAATATCTGATTGATATGTATTTCCTTGTTTTTGTTCGTCTCTTCACTTTGTCATAGTCACTTTTGCTTTTCTGTATCTGGAACACTGTCTGGCACATATTGGGGACTCAGCAATTATCTGAGTAAACTGAACTATCATAGATACAATGACTATATATCCTGGCTTTGATAAGTATAAATATATTTGTAAGGAAAAACAATGTAATGTTTTAATCAGAACTGTCCCAGAACTCCCGGGCGTGCCATCACCAGGAAAAGAACCAATCTAAGACTTAGAAAAGTTAGCTAAAACGTAGCTTCCTGGATTAAGGAATGCATTTTCTTGTGTAAACAATGTAAAAAGGCAATCAGATTAGAAGCCAAGACAGCAAGTTCCTGTTTACAACTCGTGTTATAACTGAAAGAGTGTGGTAGTTTGGAGCACCTCTCTATCCCCAGCCCCAAGTTCCATAGGGTTCTTGAGTCATATCCCACAGCTTTTCTGGGACCTGAATTCCCTTGAAACTTGAGCAGCGAAGTAGTGTTAGGGCTTTACGGCCTAGAAGGAGGGTCTCTTGACTGGGGAATACCTAAATGAACTATGAAGAAAGGTATATTAGTCTAGTTGGGCTGCCACAACAAAATACCATAGACTGAGGGGCTTACACAACAAAAATTAATTTTCTTATAGTTCTGGAGGCCGGAAGTCCAAGATGAACGTGTCAGCAATGGCTGGTGTCTGGTGATGCCTCTCTCCTTGAGTTGCAGATGGCCACCGTGTCACTGCATCCTCACATGCCTTTTCCTCTGTGCTCTTGCAGAGAGAGAAAGATCTCTGGTGTCTCTTCCTTTTCTGGTAAGGACACCAATCCTATAGGAACGAGTCTCCACTCTTATGACCTCACTGAACCTTTTATTACCTCCTTATACATCCTATTTTCAAATACAGGGGATTAGGGCTTCAATTTATGAATTTGTGGGGGATACCATTCAGTCTATAACAAAAGGCTTTTGCACAAGGAAGTGGGGAGGGGTCTGAGAAAGCAGGGGACAGGGAAGTGGCCTGCCTGGGTGCCTGCAGCAGACGGGCATCTTGTGTTCAGAGCCTCAGCAGAAGTCTGGTAAATCTCCCACCACCTGTGCTGATTCCCCCAGACATTTCAAATCTAAACAGCTGCTGTTTATCATCTCTCCCTCCCCTCAGCTGGCAAATCCTGACAACAAGCACAGGCTGTCTACAGTGTTTGTTAGGGACAATCGAAACCTGCAAAGCTTCTCAAGGTGACGGTTCCCCAGGCTAGCAACATCAGAGCTGCCTGGGGAAAACATTACAAACGTGCATCCTAGAGACGCAGTTCAGACCTACTGCATCTGAATTCCTGGGGCTGGGGCCGTACAGTTAGCAATCATAATAAGTACCCTTAGTGTCACTGCAGAGTTTTGGACAAACTGTGATATTTGTACATTGCAGTTTTAATTGTCTTTCTCCTTGCCTCCCTTTCTTTCTTTCTTCCCGCCCACATTGCTTCCTTTGTTCCTTCTTTTTTTTTTTCCCCACTTGAAGTTCCAGGCCAAGACTTTATACTTTACTAAAAAAAAGGTTAGTATTCCGTTTATTAACATATCCACAGTAGCTGTCGAGTATAAGAAAGTGAATATCCTGCAGCAGTGTGGGGTGATGCTGAGCAGCTGGCAAATGGAAGGAAAAACATGCTTTAAAAGAGGGGTTACAGATCATAAAATCTCTGAAGGGGGAAAAAAAGGTGATCAAGAGTGGGGCGGGATTTCTGGTTAGAAGATGCTAGTCTCACCACTCGTTAAAAAATAGGGAGTTCCTTTATTGGAATGAGGGTAAAAAGCTTGGAAATGAAGGACGGAACACACATGTTTGATGTGTGTCCCATTTGTCCAATTTTTTCCAGTTTCTGTTGGTCTTTAGAACCCTTAGGCACCAGGGACCCTCAGGAGAGGGAAGAGCCTCCAGCTGGCTTGTGTGCAGGATTTCTGCCTCTTGATAAGAGCTCCTTAGCCTCAGGAGGGTCAGATCAGTTGCTTAGAAGGATCATTTTTTTTTTCTTTCCCCTAGGGCTGATGGTACCAAGCATCATAGATAAAGCAAGTAACACTTTCCAGCCAAGAAGAGAAAACTGGGTTTGGAAAAGCATTCTAATCAGTGCACACTGAGCCCCTCTGATTGCTGGAATTCTGAGGTATCATGTGTGATTTAGAGACAGATCATCTGTTTGACAGGGCCTTTAAATTTTGCACTGTTGCAAAAAGGCTTTTTGATGTATGAATTTTGTCCAAGCCCCTTCAGCGTAATTTGGAAAATGGGATGAGGCAAGAGCAGAGGAAATATCTCTGCTCTTTTTTTTTTGACCCAGAAAGAAATGCAATTTTAAGTGATTTGGTTATCTAAGTGAGCTTCTACTTGCCCTGTCACCTAGCTTGTGTGACCTCAATCCCACTTATAAAATGCAGCCCAGGCAGCCTGTCTGAACACTGTCAGCTTATGCTTTATCCCAGGAGATTCATTTCAAAGAACCAAGGATCGTGCATAACTGGCTAAGACTAAACTCCAGGCAAACCACAATTACACAGCTAGGGTCAAGAGAGAATTACGGATAGAGGCACGTTGCCCCAGGTCTCCCAGGCTTCCCAAGTCACTGATGCAGGGGATTCAAGCCTTTCAGTGACCACTGGCGTGCCTTTCAATTGGTTTGTTTCTCTGTACTGACTCCCTCCCTAATCCAATGTGTCCTATATGTTGCTATCTGAGTAATCTTCCTAAAGAGTTGTTCCAATTAATGGCCTTTTTCTTGGCTAGAAACTGAATTCCTGACACCTTTTCAGGCATCTCCGACTCTCTAAAGACTGGTTCTTAAAAGTGTGGTTCACAGATCAGTAGCATCAGCGACACCTAGCCAGAAACTCAAATCCCAGACCTCATCCCAATGATACAGAATCAGAAACTCTGGAGATGGGTTCCAGTGAATGCTGTAAAGTTCCAGGTGATTCTAATGTGCTAAAATTTCAGAAGCACTGCTCTAAACCATAACAACCCACCTTTCTGAACTTAACGTATCTCGCTTCTCCACTTACCAATTTGACTATTCACGTTCTTTAAATGACCTCCAAATTTTGTTATCCCTTTGTCTGTTTATGGCAGTTCCTTTGACCGGAATAAAATTTTTCCATCTATGCTATTTGGACGTTATCAATTCTCTAAGTTCCGGTTCAAATGCTATAGTCTTTCCCCATGAGTTTGCAACGTCTGCACTGTTGACATCTGGGGCTGGAGACAATTCATTGCTGCGGGGGTTATCCTGTGCATTCTAGGGTGTTTGTAGAATCCATGGCCTCTACACACTGGATGCCAGCAGTATCCCCAGTTGTGACAATCAGAAATGTATCCAGACGTTGTCAAATGTGGACCAGGGGAAAAATGTCAAGAACCGGTGGTATACCCTGTCATTCTATCATTTACCCCATATCCCAAAGCCAGGCTAAGTCTCTCCATTCTCTTTGTTCTCCTAGAGAAATTAGGCTCTTATATTTTGCTAAATCAGAATCAGAAAGTTTTATTTATATATATATGAATTAAAAATGAGATTGTATACATAAAAATCTCCTATAAACTGTAAAATGACATGAATATGTAAGAAATGGACATGATCTTTTGTGATGCTATTTTATGCCATTAATTCATTCATTAAAATACTGCACACTTACACGTTGCCACATAATGTGGCATAATTAGGTTCCCTAGAGCAGACTGGATAGACTGGAAGTAGTTAGGAACTGGTACTTAGCCTTCTTTTAGTATGAGACTGATGCTGCTGGGAGTGGGAATGAACCCATCATATATCTGAGAGATGAAATCCAGTCAAGTGGGCAGAGCATTGTGGCTGGGGTCTGGGGCATTGTCATGGGGCATATGTTAACATTGTCATGTTAACTTGGTCATAAAACTTATGTGTTTTTGGATGAGATTAACCTTGAAATTGGTGAAGTTTGAGTAAACAAATTGCCTTCCATAATGTGGTTGGGTCTTCTCCAACCAGTTGAAGGTCCAAATAGAACAAAAAGACTGGCCTCCTCAAGTAGGAGGGAATTTTCCAGCAAACTGCCTTTAGAATGGAACTGCACTATCAGCTCTCCTGGATCTCTAGGCTGCTGGCCTTTGGACTTCATCTGCACCATTTGCTCTCCTGGGTCTCCAGCCTACCAGCCCCCACTGCAGATTTTGGACTCACTAGCCTCCATCGCTGCATGAGTGATTATAATAAATCTCTGTCTCTATCTCTGAATGTGTGTGTGTGTGTGTGTGTGTGTGTCTGTGTGTGTGTGTGTCTCTCTGTGTGTGTGTGTATCCTATTGTTTCTGCTTCTCTGGAGAGCCCTAATACAGGCATCTAAAAAAAGTTGGTAATTAAAGCTGGCAGAAGTATCAAAGGGCCTAATACTGACTGAAGGATGAAGTTCTATTGAGAGGCTGGTGGGATACATTCATAAGAATTTCAGAAACAGGAGGCTTTTAGAAATCCAGGCAGTGAATTGATATCAGAGTAGTCTTTCAGCAGGTAGGAATACCCCCAACCCTCTTTTATGGGTAAAGATGGCAAATAAGGTATGGTCCTAAAGACTTGTCAAGGTAGTAACTTGGATCAGGAAATACATGCTAGATTGAGGCTTGGGTCCATGAAGAACAAGGTAGGTAATGAGTGAAAGAAATTTTTAAAATTATATAATACTGGGTATGTCATAACTTTTATAAGAATTGCTAAGCAATAATCCTAATAGTGACTTACAGAGCGGACACAGGAGTCAGAGAATCACAGAGCTGAATTAACAAATGCTGACCTAGTATATGATGATTTATCAGTGGGAGCTGTAACATTGTTCTTCAGACAAAACAATAATTAGTGGCTAACTTCCCGTTGTTCTTCACTGAAAATGTCTTTGTAATTTCTAAAATCTCTGCCGATAAAGCTCTCCTTTTTTTGGAAAACACCAGAAAACCCAAATTTTTATTTGCTCAAAGTACTTTATGCAGTTAATATATTCTAATTCTTGATTTTAAAGGAAAAGATCAGCCTCTGTACGGTAGCCTAAAATATTCTCAAGGATCACTGTTAAATATCATAAAACTCAATTATAAATAGGTATATTGACCTCGGTTCATAAAGATATTGATCTCTTGAGAACTCTGAACTATTAACAACATGTTCTGAAGTAGTCCTTCTTTTATTTGTAACAAGAGGTTATTTCCAGCCTCACAATGCTTTCTGTGTTCACAGTAACATCAACAGAATACCAGCAGACTCACCTGTTCTATTTGCTGCCCATTTTCCTTGGGCTCCACCTATTTTGTCACCTTCCTCTTAAATAGGGCGTGTCATCACCATCACTTTTCCTCTGCCACCACAGAACTTAAGAGAGTGGTTCCCAGACTGAAAAAGAGAAAAGACTATGGAAGCATGATAAAAATACAGATTCCTGAGCCATATCCTCTCCAAGATTTTGATTCAGTAGGTCTGCTATGGGCCCAGGGATTTTGCATTTTCACCAGTCACACCAAGTAATTCTAATATAGGAGGATGGTGAATCGTGCTTTGAGTCATTAACATAACCAATAGTCCCAGTTTCTAAAATACTAATAAAATGCGGTAGCCAAAAAAACATGAAAGGCTCTGGTATAAACAAGTAAATACAGGAAATGACTGCAAAGGGGAAAACACTAAATTCACTCTTTTGGCTTCTTCCCTCCTCTTCTAAGACTCTCTTCCTCTCTTTTTTTTCTTTCAGAACCTCCCAAAGTTACAGCTGTTTGGGAAGCCTTAATTCAGTGGTCGAAGAAGATGCCACCGTTTCAATTATTTTCAATTTTCAGTTCAATTATTCGTTTTGGTGCCAATGAATATTTAACCAAAGTTGACACCAAAACATATTTTTGAATTATTAATTAAGTAAAGGAACAGTTAAAATTCCCAATTAAAAAAACCCAGCAACTCATACGTTTCATTTTCAACTTGCTTGATGGTTTGCAAGGGAGATTTGTAGATCACTATGGCACAAATTTAACATTCTTAAGTTTAATGAGTGGGAGGAAAATATTCCAGCGTGTAAGCCAGAATGATCACGTCGGAAGAGGAGGAAGATTCCTGAAAACTCTGTGCTCCTAATATGAGTGTGGTACAAAGCCAAAGAATGAATAACACTTCCAAGAAAAACAATTAGCAGCAGGCAAAGTCAGAAAGGCATTAGAAAAGGAAAAATCACAAATACAGACACATACAGCAGACTGAGGAATTTTGAGGACAGTTTGCATGCCTATATAAAAAAATATATAGGTATGATGAGTACTCCCAAGCAAAATTATTACTTTTCTGTGCTTGAGAGAATATGGTGGGTACTAATAGGAGAGAGAAAGTGTTAGTTTGTAAGAGCAGTAAAAATGGTCTGTGTATTAGTTTGCTAGGGCTGCTGTAATGACATATCACAAATGGAGTAGCTTAAACAACAGATATTTATTTGCTCTAGTTCTGGAGCTAGAAGTCCATGATCAAGGTGTGAGCAGGGTGAGTTTTGCCTGAGCCTTCTCTCTCTGGCTTATAGATGACCATCTTCTCCTGTGTCTTCAGAGTGTTGACTCTCGGTGTGTCTGTGTCCCAATCTCCTCTTCTCATAAGGATACCCTAATGATCTCATTTTAATATAATTATTTCTTTGAAGACCATGTCTCCAAATCTGGTTGCATTCTGAGATAAAGATGTTAGGATTTCAACATAAGAATTTTGGAAGGGACACAGTTCAGACCACAACAGTCTGTCACAAAGGTGTATCTTTTAGAATCATCAAAGTATGCTCTATTTATGTAAAAGTAGTCATGAAACTCGGGTCTCTGATGAATTCTGACACTTCAGTTTTGAAAATCAAATACCTATCAAAATTATTCCAGTTTCAGTTTTCTCCCACTGCATCCTACTCCTGTCATTTTGTCCATCAGAAATCTTGGTATAAAGGCAGTCTGGCTCCCACAGACAGATTTCAGGGCAGGGATAGCATACAACAGTTAACTTACTGCAGCCAAGCACTAGACAGCCCAGCAATGCTAGAAGATTAATTTCTTGCCAATAAACTCAGAGAGGTGCTATCATGATGACTTGTCTTATGGGGCATGATCAAAGTTCATGGTCATGTACTCCAGCCTACCCACTGTCAGTGGGGGAAGGAAAGAGTATATATACCACTGGGTCCTCTGCAAAGAAGCATGAAGACTCACTGAGCCTTTCTCATGTGCTAGGAAATGTGTTAAGCTTCATTAAAGTATAATGACATACAATAAACTATACGTATCCAAAATATACAATCTAATATACTTTGACATGTGTATACATCTGAGTAAACCACTATCATAATCAAGCTGCTGAACATACCTGTTACCCTGACAGTTCCCTCACGGTCCTTTCTAATCCCTCCCTCCTTTATTTTCCTGGAACCAGAAACCCCTCAGCATATCCCCAGGCAACCACTGATCTATGCTGTCACCATACCTTAGTACACATTTCCTAGAATTTCTTTCAAGTGGAATAATACAGCATGTACTATTTTGCATATTATTTGGCTTCTTATACTCAGTGGAATATTTTGAAATTCATTCATATTATATTGTACTGTTTATGAATGATTTATTCCTTTTTAGTGCACCATAGCATTCCATTTTACGGATACACCATGGTTTGTTTATTCACTTACTTGTTAATGGACATTTGTGTTGTTTCCAGTTTTTGGTTGTTATAAATAAAGCTGGTATAAACATTTTTTAAATGCAAGTCTTTGTATGGACATATGGTTTCACTTCTCTAGGGAAAACACCTAGAAGTGGAATGACTGGGTCATAAGGTAGGCATTATATAGTTGGGTCTTACTTTTTTAACTGATCTGACCATTTCTGTGTTTAATTGGAGTGTTTAGGCCATTTATACTTCATGTGATTATTGATATGGTCAGGTTTAAGTCTATGAACTTACTATTTGTTTTATATTTGTCTCATCTGAACTTTATTGCTTCCCCTTCTTTTTCTGACTTCTTTTAGAACAGTTTAGTATATTTTATGATTTAATTTTATCTCCTTTATTGTCTTATTACCTATACCAGGGTCACCTGATGTCCAGTGTCATGAAAACCATTTATTTCAAATGTTTTGTCAGGTTTAAAGATTGTTTCAGGTAGGACAGTAACAGGAACAGTCCCTGTTACTCTGTCTTGGCTGAAAACTTCTTATGTCTATCTGATATATAGATTTTAAGTAGCAGATTGAAACTGGAAGCTAAGTCTCTCATATCCACTACATTATACTGACAACCACCACCAGAGCAAAGGGGCCTAGAGTTCCACTAATATTTCTCAGGTCACCTTTCTGTGGTTTTGATCCCTCCCAAAAATTGGCTCTTGGAGTTTATTATTGTCCTCTGTGTAAATATATACGTCAACATACTGTATTCTTCCTCCCAATCTTCTCATTTTAAGACCAGCCTTGATTAAAGGTTGAATGTGATTAATAAAAAAGTGATAGGTGTTTGCTGGGAGTTCGTGTTATTTTATGACTCTCTTAAGGGTCCAATTAATACACACAAATACTAGAAAGACATTATACAAGTTCTTATAAAATGGAACAAACTATCCAAACATTTTCCTAAAGAAGACTAGTATGTGAGAAGTTCATTAAAAATGATGAGCTGGGCTTCCCTGGTGGCGCAGTGGTTGGGAGTCCGCCTGCCGACGCAGGGAGCGCGGGTTCGTGCCCCGGTCCGGGAGGATCGGGCGTGCCGCGGGGCGGCTGGGCCCGTGAGCCATGGCCGCTGGGCCTGTGCGTCTGGAGCCTGTGCTCCGCAGCGGGAGAGGCCACAGCAGTGAGAGGCCCGAGTACCGCAAAAAAAAAAGATGAGCTATCAGATACACACTGGCTGCAAAAATAGCCATAACAAATCAGTTTGTTATGTAAATACTAGGAGTATTTCTTAAATTCAGATATAATTTTTATCTGACAGACTTGAGAATTTATTTCAAAAGGTCCTTACCGGGCTTCCCTGGTGGCGCAGTGGTTGCGCGTCCGCCTGCCGAGGCAGGGGAACCGGGTAAAAAAAAAAAAAAAAAAAAAAGGTCCTTACCACTGTTGCTATTCACTGAAGTGTGAACACAACTTCCCCTTTTCCAAGGGGAAAACACAAACATATTAAAAATCCTCTCATTCTTTTATTTCTATATACCTCTGTAACTGCATTAAAAAAAAACACAGTAAGTTTCTCTATTTCCATAGAAACCCCAACAACAGGTACATCTGGGCGCAGGCTACCATCCGCAGTCACACGTGGATTTGTACATGCTCATAGAGGCGGAAAGCATTTAAAAATAGCATTACCTCTCCAAGGACATCACTCTTATTTAAGGCAATGAGGAGACTACAGATAAGCTGGATATTATGGCCATCATTGATTCCTTTGTGGAAGTTACTAAGGACCTGGAAAAATATGTGTCTTTCTCTCCATTAGAGTAATCGAAGCATTTAGTCTTAGGAAAAAACAGAGAACAAAAACACAACAAAACGAACAAATACTCATACTGAACAAACTACACGCTTGTGCCATGTAAAGGGCCCACATTGGTCAAAATATAGTTATGTTGTGAAAATGGTTCATACTGAGAGGTAGAAGAACTCAGTTGTTGGTCACTTACCGGTTTAATCCTAGGTAATCACTAAGCATCTTTGAACCTCAAGTTTGAAAAGAGGATAAAATGAAAAGTAACAGATATGACGGCACTTTGAAAACCGTTAATCATGACAGAAGGGAAAGGCGTTTTGTTAGAAATCACCTTTTTCCTCACTTCAGTTATAGCAATTATATGGTAAAAATATGACTCACTACCAGATGTCCCATTCACCTCCCCAAACAAATTTTCCATTCTTCAGCCCTAATTTAGTGTGTGTGTGTTTGTGTGTGTGTATATGCGTGTTTTTATATAAATCAAAGGATGTATTGATGGATTGATGGTAGACTTTAATTCAAGTTGATTCTGGAAAAAAATCTTTTCAACTCGACCTCCTTTCTTTCCTGTTAGTCACCCATATTTCTTTCTCCATGCCTTTATACATGTTGTTTTCACTTTTTGTAACACTCTCTACTCTTCTTACTTTTCTTCTCCCCTTATACCCATTCTACCTATTCTACAAAACTGATTGAAATCCTGCCTCTTTAGTGAAGATGGTTTTTATATTTCTGGTTAATGATAAGCTTTCCCTTCTTTGAATTCCTTAGAGGCTTAGCCTCCATGAAAACTCAGTTTTGCACATAGTATTTATTTACTTATTTTTTTCTCTCCCCAACTAGATTAATCAGACAATTCTCCTGAAAAGCTTACAAATGTATTAGTTACTGGAAAACACCACTCGGAAGTCCTATAGACACTTTAAACTCAATAAGAGCATATAAAGTCCCCAAATCTATTTTTCTTCTTTATTCCCTCAGTGACTAGTACACATGTCCAGCTAGTTTTGCAGGCCAAGAAACCTCAGAGAAATGCTTAATATCACCATGAATTTTACCTCTCCATTTCAGGATGAAAGTCGATATTTTTTAGCATGGCATGCAAAACTCTTTACGATATGACCTCTGTTTCTCTCCACAAATTTTTCTTGACTCCATATTTTCTCTGCCTATTATACTACTGTGCCACCGTTCAGCTCTTGAGGATCAAACTTCTCAAAATATTCTTCTTTCTCCTCATCTTCATTTTCTCATCTCTCACACATCTTTATATTCCAAATTGATTTCCATATCCAAGATACAACTGAAACAGCCCTTGACAAAATATAATTGCCATCTTAGTAAGTCTAGCAAATACTTTTTAGTTCTAATCTTATTTGCTCTCTTACCAGATTCAATAAATCACTGCACCCTTTCTGAAACATTATCTGACTGACCTCTGTGAGAATACTTTACCCTAGATTTCCTTATACCTCGCTACTTGTTCCTTGTCTACGTCTTCTTTCAACTCACCTTCTCTTACTTGATGTGGTGAAGATTCTCAAGGCTCTTTTCAAGGCTCGCTCCTCTTTTCATCCAACATTTTTTTTCCCTCCTAGGTGATTTAATTCATTCCCTTTTATAACCTTACTATCATTTATCCTTTAATGACACCAAGATTTATTTCTTCAAGATATAATATTGAGTTCCTGACCCACACATCCAAACAGCCTACTCAACATTTTACTTGAGGGACTTCCCTGGTGGCACAGTGGTTAAGAATCCACCTGTCAATGCGGGGGATACAGGTTCGAGCCCTGGTCCGGGAAGATCCCACATGCCGCGGAGCAACTAAGCCCGTGTGCCGCAACTACTGAGCCTGCGCTCTAGAGCCCATGAGCCACAACTACTGAGCCTGCCTGCCGCAACTACTGAAGCCTGCCCGCCTAGAGCCCATGCTCTGCAGCTAAGAGAAGCCACTGCAATGAGAAGGTCACGCACTGCAACGAAGAGTAGTCCCCACTTGCCACAACCAGAGACAGCCCGCATGCAGCAATGAAGACCCGACACAGCCAAATATAAATAAATAAATTTATTAAAAACAAACAAAAAACACCTTACTTGAACATCTTACAGGCAGCCTAACTTCATACATCCAACATTAAATCATTGCTTTTCCTCCCAGTCCTCTCTATCTCTGTGTTCCCCATTTCAGTAAATGATGAACCTGTTTAATGAAGGCAAACCTGAGAATAAATATTACACACTTCTGTCTTTCTCATTCTTCAGATCTAATCAACCACTAAGAATTATTGATGCATCCTTCTAAATATTTTTTAAAATCTGCCTGCTTATTTCCAATTCTATGGCCACCTTCCTAGTATGAGGTATTGCCTGACTTACTGACATAGCCTTCTGTGGCATCCCATATCCACTTTTGCTCAGCTACAATCTATTCACTACACTCTGGCCAAGGGATCTTTCAGAAACTGCAAATTGCATCATGTCACTTCTTTAGTTAAAAATCCTTTTGTGACTTCCAAGTTGCTCTTAGAATTATGTCGAGCCCTTAATATAGCCTATAATACTTTGCATGGAATGTTGAGTCCCTCCTTGTTTCCTCTCCTCTTAGCTAACCCCTGCTCATTCTAAGTTAATCAATCACCCTCTGAAATTCCAGAGTGGTTTAGCCACCTTCACTAATTAGATACCTTTAAAATATCTTGTATTTCTCCTTTGTTGCATTTGTTATTATTATAAACAATTACTGATTTCTGAAATTACTTATGGTAATCTTTTTTTTCTTATGGTAATCTTATTTGACCTGATGTATTTTAAATTTCATAGTCAGAGATTGTCTAGTTCACCACTGTATCCTCAGCATTAGTGAGGGTGCTGGCCTGTAGTCACTTCTCAATATACACTTCTTGAATGAAATAAATACATTGATGCATAAATCTCATCTCTCACTTTCAAGCCAGCCATACATATAAATTTGCCAGTTCTAAACTATATCATGTTTCCTGTAATTTTGGCACCTTTGCACACACTATTCTCTGTGCCTACCTGCTCCTGCTACCTTCACTGGCTGATTCAACACTAGCCCAAGTCTCCATCCCATCAGGAGACTTTCAATGACTGTACCTACTGGGTCCTGCACTCCCTTCACCCCACAGCGTTCACATTCTGATATGACTCTGCCACCAGAGCACCACAATGCTAACTTCTGCTCTAGACACTTTCACTCTTTTGTTTCTGGTTACCTGTGCTTTATTTCTCTCCTGAGCTTTAAACTTCTAGAGAGTGGATAAGTGCCTTTTAGACATGACTCTTCAGAGGCTAACACTGTGCCTGGCACTTAGACAATGACCAATCCATAATTATAATAATCACTGTTTTTTTTTTAATAACTCCTTGATAGCTGGGACAATGTATTTGACATCTTTAACATCTACCACAGGGTTTGGTGCAGTTATAAATAAGAGATATTCAGTTAATACTAGATGGCTAATTATCCATTTATTTCATTTAATACCTGTGAACAGCTTCTCATTCTATTCCTTATTCTCTGTACCTTTCTCTTTTGTATTGTCCCTATACATTATAGAGTTCTTCATGCAAGAAAAAGATTTTGCAGGAAGACAAGTGCCAAGAATAAAAAAATGGAAGTACTAGTATTCTAGAGATTTATGTCCTTAACAATTTTTCTCTTTAAAAAGGCTCAGTGAAACATTAAAGCAAGGCAGACATTTAAGGTGCATTTATACACCTCATTCTACCTGAAAATGTACCATTTTTATCTGATAAATGTTTCATAAAAGTCAGTAATTTAAATACAAACTGCTAGAAATGTATATTCTATTCACGTCCATATGAATTTTCATGGAAAATATTTGTTCTCTATATTAGTCTCCATTTTTTTCTCCCTTTCCATTTGAAAAATAATAATAATACACCTGGGTTGTGAGGTTCCATCTATAAATTTACTGCTTGCATTTTAACTATATCAATTATGTACATGTGACTTATATACATTTATAAATTTTAAAAGTCACTTGAAATTCCAGACACTATATGTTATAGATCTTTTTGATGGAATATCTGACATCTGTAGAAAATAGATTTTGAAAAAACACATATTTGTAAACCAATATTTCCTCTCTTGTGACATAGTACTACTACATATTGTTTAGGTTAGTTTTTGAATATATCTCCAGATATATATTATCTTCTTTAATTTTACCAATAAGGTTTTAAAAAGTTCCAAAAATCTTCTGAAAAATGGCCCAATACTCTCTTCTGTGCTTGCCTCTAGTAATTTGTGTAACTTTAGTGACCATCCATGATGACTAGGGAGATCTGGCATTCACTGTTTAAAAATCAAACTTGTTGGGCTTCCCTGGTGGCGCAGTGGTTGAGAATCTGCCTGCCAGTGCAGGGGATACGGGTTCGAGCCCTGGTCTGGGAAGATCCCACATGCCGCGGAGCAACTGGGCCCGTGAGCCACAGCTACTGAGCCTGCGCGTCCGGAGCCTGTGCTCCGCAACAAGAGAGGCCACGACAGTGAGAGGCCCGCGCAACACGATGAAGAGTGGCCCCTGCTTGCCACAACTAGAGAAAGCCCTCGAACAGAAACGAAGACCCAACACAGCCAAAAATAAATAAATTTAAAAATCAAACTTGTTGAGATTGGTTCAGGATGGCAGAGCAGAAGGATGTGTGCTCACTCCCTCTCCCGAGAGCACCGGAGTCACAAATAACTGCTGAACAATCATCGACAGGAAGACACTGGAACTCAGCAAAAAAGATACCCCACATCCGAAGCCAAAGGAGAAGGTGCAATGAGATGGTAGGAGGGGCACAATCACAATAAAATCAAATCTCATAACCACTGGGTGGGTGATTCACAAACTGGAGAACAATTATACCACAGAAGTCCACCCACTGGAGTGAAGGTTCTGAGCCCCACGTCAGGCTTCCGAACCTGGGGGTCGGGCAACGGGAGTAACAATTCCTAGAGAATCAGACTTTGAAGCCTAGCAGGATTTGACTGCAGGGAGAATCAGACTTTGAAGGCTAGAGGGATTTGATTGCAGGACTTTGACAGGACTGGGGGAAACAGAGACTCCACTCTTGGAGGGCACACACAAAGTAGTGTGCGCATCAGGACTATGGGAAAGTAGGAGTGACCCCCATAGAAGACTGAACCAGACCTACTTGCTAGTGTTGGAGGGTCTCCTGCAGAGGTGGGGGGTGGCTGTGGCTCATCGTGGGGACAAGGACACTGAGAGCAGAAGTTCTGGAAGCACTCCTTGGGGTGAGCCCTCCCGGAGTCTGCCATTAGCCCCACCAAGGATCCTGTGGGCACCAGTGCTGGGTCACCTCAGGCCAAAAAACCAACAGGGAGGGAACTCAGCCCCACCCATCAGCAGACAAGCAGATTAAAGTTTTACTGAGCTCTGCCCACCAGAGCAACAACCAGCTCTACCCACCACCAGTCGCTCCCATCAGGAAGCTTGTACAAGCCTCTTAGATTGCCTCATCCACCAGAGGACAGGCAGCAGAAGCAAGAAGAACTACAATCCTGCAGCCTGTGGAACAAAAACCACATTAAAAGAAAAACAGACAAAATGAAAAGGCAGAGGACTATGTACCAGATGAAGGAACAAGATAAAACCCCAGAAAAACAACTAAATGAAGTGAAGATAGGCAACCTTCCAGAAAAAGATTTCAGAATAATGATAGTGAAGATGATCCAGGGTCTCAGAAAAAGAATGGAGGCAAAGATGGAGAAGATGCAAGAAATGTATAACAAACACCTAGAAGAATTAAAGAACAAACAAACACAGATGAACAATACAATAACTGAAATGAAAAATACACTAGAAGGAGTCAATAGCAGAATAACTGAGGCAGAAGAACAGATAAGTGACCTGGAAGACAATATGGTGGAATTCACTGCCATGGAACACAATAGAGAAAAAAAGAATGAAGGAAATGAAGACAGCCTAAGAGACCTCCGGGACAACATTAAATGCACCAACATTCACATTATAGGGGTCCCAGAAGGAGAAAAAGAGAAAGAACCCGAGAAAATATTTGAAGAGATTATAGTCGAAAACTTCCCTAACATGGAAAAGGAAATAGCCACCCAAGTCCAGGAAGCGCAGAGAGTCCCAGGCAGGATAAGAAACACGCTGAGACCCATAGTAATCAAACTGACAAAAATTAAAGGCAAAGAAAAATTATTAAAAGCAACAAGGGGAAAATGACAAATACCATACAAGGGAACTCCCATAGGTTAGCAGCTGATTTCTCAGCAGAAACTCTACAAGCCAGAAGGGAGTGGCTCGATATATTTAAAGTAATGAAAGGCAAAAACCTACAACCAAGATTACTCTACCCAGCAAGAATCTCATTCATATTCAAGGTAGAAATCAAAAGCTTTACTGACAAGCAAAAGCTAAGAGAATTCAGGACCACCAAACCAGCTTCTCTACAACAAATGCTAAAGGAACTTCTCTAAGTGGGAAACACAAGAGAAGAAAAGGAACTACAAAAACAAACCCAAAACAATTAGGAAAATGGTAATAGGAACATGTATATCAATAATTACCTTAAATGTGAATGGATTAAGTGCTCCAACCAAAAGACACAGGTTCGCTGAATGGATACAAAAACAAGACCCATATATACGCTGTCTACAAGAGACCCACTTCAGACCTAGGGACACATACAGACTGAAAGTGAGGGGATGGAAAAAGATATTCCATGCAAATGGAAATTCAAAGAAAGCTGGAGTAGCAATTCTCATATCAGACAAAATAGACTTTAAATAAAGACTATTGCAAGAGACAAAGAAGGACACTACATAATGATCAAGGGATCAAGGCAAGGAGGAGATATAGCAATTATAAATATATATGCACCCAACATAGGAGCATCTCAATACATAAAGCAAATGCTAACAGCTATAAAAGAGGAAATCGACAGTAACACAATAATAGTGAGGGATTTTAACACCTCACTTACACCAATGGACAGATCATCCAGACAGAATATTAATAAGGAAACACAAGCTTTAAATGACACAATGGACCAGATAGATTTAACTGATATTTATTTATAGGATATTCCATCCGAAAACAGCAGGTTACACTTTCTTCTCAAGTGCACATGGAACATTCTCCAGGATAGATCACATCTTGTGTCACAAAACAAGCCTCAGGAAATTTAAGAAAATTAAAATCATATCAAGCAACTTTTCCGACCACAACTCTATGAGACTACAAAGAAATTATAGGGAAAAAAACGTAAAAAACACAAACACATGGAGGCTAAACAATACGTTACTAAATAACCAAGAGATCACTGAAGAAATCAAAGAGGAAATCAAAAAATACCTAGAGACAAATGACAACAAAAACACGATGATCCAAAACCTATGGGATGCGGCAAAAGCAGTTCTAAGAGGGAAGTTTATGGCAATACAATCCTACCTCAAGAAACAAGAAAAATCTCAAATAAACAATCTAACCTTACACCTAAGGAACTAGAGAAAGAAGAACCAACAAAACCCAAAATTAGTAGAAGGAAAGAAATCATAAGATCAGAGCAGAAATAAATGAAATAGAAACAAAGAAAACAATTGCAAAAAAATAAAAGCTGGTTCTTTGAGAAGATAAACAAAATTGATAAACCTTTAGCCAGACTCATCAAGAAAAAGAGGGAGAGGACACAAAGCAATAAAAATAGAAATGAAAAAGGAGAAGTCACAGTGGACACCACAGAAATACAAAGCATCATAAGAGACCACTACAAGAAAATCTATGCCAATAAAATGGACAACCTGGAAGAAATGGACAAATTCCTAGAAAGGTATAACCTTCCAAGACTGAACCAGGAAGAAATAGAAAATATGAACAGACCAAACACAAGTAATGAAATTGAAACTGTGATTAAAAATCTTCTAATAAACAAAAGTCCAGGACCAGATGGCTTAACAGGTGAATTCCATCAAACATTTAGAGAAGAGCTAACACCCATCCTTCTCAAACTCTTCGAAAAAATTGCAGAGGAAGGAACACTCCCAAACTCATTCTTTGAGGCCACCATCACCCTGATACCAAAATCAGACAGAGATACTACAAAAAAAGAAAATTACAGGCCAATATCACTGATGAATATAGATGCAAAAATCCTCAACAAAATACTAGCAAACAGAATCCAACAACACATTAAAAGAATGATACACTATGATAAAGTGGGATTTATCCCAGGGATGCAAAGATTCTTCAATATACGCAAATCAATCAATGTGATACACCATATTAACAAACTGAAG
>NC_041214.2:107504943-107505983 GCF_002837175.3 Physeter macrocephalus | reverse complement strand
TCAAGTGGGATTTATCCCAGGGATGCAAGATCTTCAATATCTGCAAATCAATCAGTGTGATACACCATATTAACAAATTGAAGAATAAAAACCATATGATCATCTCAATAGATGCAGAAAAAGCTTTTTACAAAATTCAACACCCATTTATGATGGAAACTCTCCAGAATGTGGGCATAGAGGTAACCTACCTCAACATAATAAAGCCCATATACAACAAACTCACAGCAAACATCATTCTCAATTGTGAGAAACTGAAAACATTTCCTCTAAGATCAGGAATGAGACAAGGATGTCCACTCTCACCACTATTATTCAACATAGTTTTGGAAGTCCTAGCCACAGCAATCAGAGAAGAAAAAGAAATAAAAGGAATCCAAATTGGAAATGAAGAAGTAAAACTGTCACTGTTTGCAGATGACATGATACTATACATAGAGAATCCTAAAGATGCCACCAGAAAACTACTAGAGCTAATCAATGTATTTGGTAAAGTCACAGGATCCAAAATTAATACACAGAACTCTCTTGCATTCCTATACACTAACAACGAAAGATCAGAAAGAGAAATTAAGGAAACACTCCCATTTACCATTGTAACAAAAAGAATAAAATACCTAGGAATAAACCTACCTAAGGAGGTAAAAGACCTGAACTCAGAAAACTATAAGACACTGATGAAAGAAATGAAAAATGACACAGACAGATGGAGAGATATACCATTTTCCTGGATTGGAAGAATCAATATTGTGAAAATGACTATACTACCCAAAGCAATGTACAGATTCAATGCAATCCCTATCACTACCAATGGCATTTTTTTACAGAACTAGAACAAAAAAATCTTAAAGTTTGTATGGAGACACAAAAGACCCTGAATAGCCAAAGCAATCTTGAGGGGAAAAACGGAGCTGGAGGAAATCAGACTTCCTGACTTGAGACTATACTACAAAGCTACAGTAATCAAGAAAATATGGTACTGGCACAAAAAGAGAACTATAGATCAATGGAACAGGAGAGAAAGCCCAGAGATAAACCCA
>NC_041214.2:107483396-107504615 GCF_002837175.3 Physeter macrocephalus | reverse complement strand
AGACATACAGATGGACAAGAGGCACATGAAAAGCTGCTCAACATCACTAATTATTAGAGAAATGCAAATCAAAACTACAATGAGGTATCACCTCATACCACTTAGAATGGGCATCATCAGAAAATCTACAAACAACAAATGCTGGAGAGGGTGTGGAGAAAAGGGAACCCCCCTCTTGCATTGCTGGTGGGAATGTAAAATGATACAGCCACTATGGAGAACAGTATGGAGGTGCCTTAAAAAACTAAAAATAGAATCACCATATGACCCAGCCATCCCATTACTGGGCATATATCCAGAGAAAAGCATAATTCAAAAAGACACATGCACCCCAATGTTCATTGCAGCACTGTTTACAATAGCCAGGTCATGTAAGCAACCTAAATGCCCATCAAAAGTGGAATCGATACAGAAGATGTGGTACATATATACAATGGAATATTACTCAGCCATAAAAAGGAACGAAATTGTGCCATTTGCAGAGACGTGGATGGACCCAGAGACTGTCATACAGAGTGAAGTAAGTCAGAAAGAGAAAATCAATGGAATATTACCCAGCCATAAAAAGGAACGAAATTGTGCCATTTGCAGAGACGTGGATGGACCCAGAGACTGTCATACAGAGTGAAGTAAGTCAGAAAGAGAAAATCAAATATCGTATGTTAACGCATATACATGGAATCTAGAAAAATGGTACGATGAACCGGTTTGCAAGGCAGAAATAGAGACACAGATGTAGAGAACAAACGTATGGACACCAAGCGGGGAAAGCGGGAGTGGGGGTGGTGGTGGTGGGATGAATTGGGAGAATGGGATTGACATATATACAGTGGTATATAAAAAATCAATAAATAATATTCAAAAAAAAAGAAAAGAAAAATAAAAGTTGTGGATAATACAACTTCAAGTCCTTAGATGTTCGACCAGACATGTAAGTCTACAGCAAACATGAAAATTAATTGCTTTTAAAATTATAAATCACTGAGATTGATAGATTTCAGTAGGGCCGTTATCTAAAAATGCTGTTTTATAGTTTTATCATTAGTCATTCAGCTATAATCAATTTAATATCTTTTTAATTTTTAAAGAATGACAATTCATTTAAAATGTGAAGTACAGCTTAATTATTTCTTAAATAAGAAATTTTAAATCTACTGAGAGTTTGTATATAAAAGTACTTAAAAATAATATTTTAAATGTTAAAAAATGAAAACATTAAAAACACTAAACATTAAAAAACTCTGTCAACTCTCTCCACAACTAAAAACCAAATATGATCCCATTTGGCACCAATATAAATTGTTTGGAACCTTTCTAGGCATTATCAGGGATTTTCCATCGAGGGCTCTGACCTTATCCAGCTGAAAAATGAAATCCCCCAAGTGCAGAGGTCACTCCTCTCTTGTTTCCTACCTCATACAAAAATCCAAATTGACTGTATGTCCCAGATGGTCCATGCTGTTATTTCATAAAGCTGAATTTTCTGGCCTCTGAACATTTGGAATATCTCCTGAATGAGCACAATTGGCCCAAATTATTGTGAAATATATTGGTTCATTGAAATATATTCCCTTTGAGGCATTTTATTTGCTAGGGGAGCAGAGAATAAGTGGGCCTACCTATTTGATATTAGTAATGGCATTTTAATGTAGAGTCCACCTCACTTATAGGTCTCGGGTGATCCTTAAGGAAGACCTCACAAGACCAGAAATGTAAATGGATAGGTAGGATGAGAAAAGCGTGTTCTTTTCTCTCCTATTGGTTGCCCTCACTTTCATCTTTTATTTTCCTTATGTGGATGTACCCAGTAGGCCCAGAGATGGAGTACCTTCTGGAAATCTACCTGCAATATACTGACCATTATGGCTATAATCAGAAGAGTAAGAGAGACTTTTGTGGAATAGAGTTATTCATTTGGGCTGAGAAGACGCATATTCACATCAGGTGTTTTAACCTTTCTTTGTACCAATTTTAAAATTACCTAAAATACCTTCAGAATGATCACTTTATTTTAAAGAGTTCAACAAGGGAGGTAGGTGCCCCTATCCCAAGAACTGCGATTTTACTAAGGGGGTAACAAATATACCAATTTAGCGTGTGAAATTATATGACACTAAATAAGATTAAATAATGTGTTGAGTAGGTTATGTACTAAATATGAATGTATAAATATAACATCGAAGGAGTATATACTGAGAAGCCCAGCAAGACTGAAGTGAAGGCTTTACAAGAAGCTGTATGTTGTAAAACTGAAGAGAAGTATTGGAGCCGGGCCTTCAGCCCCAGGGTATGGACTTTGGCTTTAATCCTTAGGGAAGGGAGAGTACTTTGGACAAAGGAGTAACATGATCAAAGCAGTCAAGTATTCCACAGCCCTCAGCAATCTTCGAGTTCAACAGTGACTTTCTATTACATCATGCTGTGAAGCAAGATGCTTTTAATTCAAATGGCTCTGGAAACCTCCTGAAAGCCCCTGAGAAGGCTGATCATTTCAAATTGATTTTAAAATTCAGAAGTGCCTTGGGATTAACAGCGCTCCTTCAGTTTTAATCTCTAGTATGATCCCAGCAGCCTCTGCATGCTGAAATAGATGTACACTTGAGGTGAAAATGAATGACGGTGAGAGAACTCACACGTTACACAGTAGAAAAGGCTGGGAAGTGAGAGCAAGAAGTCAAGGTTGAGGGATGTGAGCATTGTCGACTTACTCACAATGAGAGAGGGAAGATAAAACTATGGTGTATAATGACATAAAGGGATATTAAAGGAGGCGAGGGAGTCATTATTTCTTCCCAACAAGGGGAAAGGAATAGGATATAACGGTTATGAGTTGAAGTAAGGAATATTTAGGTGAAACACAGAGAAAATTTCAACTTAAAGAACATTTAAACAAGATTTCACTGGAGGATTGAGAGGCCATTGTTATACTGGATTTTCAAGACAGGAACTTGACATTCCTGCTTTAAGAAAGCTTAAATAGTCCATTCCATGCTAAACGGATTCTGAGTGTCTTTAAATTAAAACAAAACAAAACAAACAAACAAAAAAACAAAACAGGGCTTCCCTGGTGGCGCAGTGGTTGAGAGTCCGCCTGCCGATGCAGGGGACACGGGTTCGTGCCCCGGTCTGGAAGGACCCCACATGCCGCGGAGCGGCTGGGCCTGTGAGCCACGGCCGCTGAGCCTGCGCGTCCCGAGCCTGTGCCCCGCAACGGGAGAGGCCACAGCAGTGAGAGGCCCGCGTACCGCAAAAAACCCCAAACAAACAGAAAAACACTTCTTTGACTATATTTTATTATCAGTGGGATGGTGGGGGCCACATACTATATAAACCACATTCTTAGGAGCTTTCTCACAATATGATTTAGATTGTGCTGTCACTAATGACAATAGAATTCAGAAGCACACTGTGATATTGTGGAGCTTTAGTGAGTAAGAAAAAAAAATAGCACAAATGCTCGGTGGAAACATTAAAAACTGAATGAATATTAAGTCTTACAGTTTTCAATAACTGCTCATATAATTTGATAGGTTCTTTTCATTCCTTAGTGGTTGGCATGATTCTCAGTATGTAACTTGGGTATAAAAGAGGGATTCCTTTATTTTCCCTAATCACTTAATTTCTGACTTTAAATTTCAATGGGCTATTGGAAAATGTTGACCTCAATTCCTCTTGGGGCTCTTTCTCTTCCCCAGGATTGAGCCACAACCCAGTTTTTGAGGCTATAAGCACTGCTTCTGCTTCTTGGTCATCAGTTCACACTGAGGGTTACTCAATGTCAGTTGTTCTGTCTGCATGTGTTATTGTTCCTGTCTGCCTGACTCTTTGGAGTCAAGAGATTCTTAGCTACTTCCACCTCTGAGAGGAGAGAGAAAGCAAAGAGAGACAGTGAGGATCCCAGCCCAAGTGTGAAGTCCCTGAGATAGGAAGATTACAGCCCTGCTGAGAAACTGAAAGAAGGTCAAGGTGGCTAGAGCTCAGAGATGAAGGAGGAGGGAACAGAATAACTGATAGATCTGCCCCTGGGCCTTTCTGCTTTACCCACCTTGCTGATTCTGTCTGCAGGTTACCCAGCTAGGGGACAGTACTTGGTTCAGAGTTTCAGAGAATCACAGCACAAAACAATTTGTTTCTAGGAGTGAGGGGAGATGTTAAGCCCTATCTACCCCTTGCTTCTCCAAGACACATTTTGTATTCCCAAGAATCCTGCATTTACACTTAACTTCCTTCACAATCATTCAAATATTTTTCTAAGGGTTTAGATGTACCATATACCTTCTCAGAGTCAATATAATGGAGATCCATTCTAGTTGAATGGCAGGAAAGGAAAGGAAGAAATACATTGATTTAAAAAAAAAGTATGCCAGTACCTCCAAATATTGTCCAGTCCCCATTTAACAGCAATAATTGAATTCTAACAATGTGCCACGTACTGTACTGTGAATTCAGAGATAAGCAAGGCATCTGTCATGCCTTGGGGTTTCTCATAGTTTTGTGGGAGAATTTAAAGAAGAAAAAGGACCATTACCAGGGAATGAATTTATATTCAGAGTATAGTGTTTGTAGTCTCATTTAGATTTTAGAATTTTAGGACTAAATGCAGTCAAACTATTAGAAAGCCCTCAGACCATAATTCCAAATGGGATTGGATCTCCGAGATCACTTGGTCTACTCCTTATGTGGTATCCAAATGCCCTCAATATCACCCACAAGTGATCATAATCATTGCATGAAGATTTTCAGTTTTGGGTAAGTCCATTCCATTTTTTCAACAGATCTATTTCTTAGAAATGTCATTCTAATTAAAAAAAAAAAAACCTGTACTCCTTATAATTCTACTCACTGGCCCTTACTCTGCCCTCTGGAGTCAAACAAAATAAGTCTAATCACTCTGACTCTGTAGAAGTCTTATAATTAATTATGGAGCTATGTTTGACACTAACATATTTCTCAGAAATTAGGTGCTTAACTAGATAGTCCCCAAATGCAGAGATTTATCATGATGATTTGCCTAGTAATGCCTCATAATTAATGTTTAGGAAATTGAATGTGGTTTATTATTCTTTTTTGCATATTACTACATCAATATAAAATGCAGTATGAAGGATGTTCTGAATTAATATCATTAACATATTTACATTTGATAAAACAGCTTTATTTATAGCCAGAGATTCACCATCATATTTGTAATATTTATGTGTTTTAAAACCCAAGCATATTTTGGTCACCAAACTGGGAGATACAGAGACTTTAATATATTAAAAGTTTAAAAAAAAATAGAAATGACTTGCTTTGTAAATAAAAGAAAATATGAAGCATAAGAAAATAAAATGAGGGATGACTAAAATTAGAATAAATATTTCATGACAAGATTTGATTTTAATAAAAAAGTTTTAACCAAAAAAAAAAAATTTTTTTTTTAAAGAGAAAATGTACTAAACTGCTGCTGCAAAAAAAAAAAAAAAATGTCAAAAGAAGGGGTGACTGAGCTGTTAAGTCAGGGACTCTTAAGGTTTTGACAAACCTGGTGTGGTCATCAGGGCACAGGGCGTGGGATGTGGCCCTTAACTTTGCTATCCCAGAAACACAAACTTGTGAGTTAATTCAAAATTGAATAGCTCTTGGAAAGGGACTTTCATTCACCAAACTCAATATGTGTGATGATATCAGAGACTGGAGGCCAGGAGAATTGGTTTCTAGGGATGACGGGAGAGGTTAAGCCCCCCTTCACCCCTTGCTTCCCCAGGATACATTTTCTATTCCCAAGAACCTCCTTTTTCTTCTTTACTTCCTTCTCAACATTTAAAGCATTTTTTAAGGACCTAAATGTCACCAAGTACCTCCTCTGAGTCAATGTAATAAAGATCCAGCTTCTAGCTGAATGGCAGAAAGGGAAAGAGGAAAATATATTTAGATTTTTGCAATGTTAGAAAACCTCAATGGCTAGGGTCCAGGGTACTGCCTTTCTCTCACAGGGCACCCAGGGGCCAAAAAAATAACCGGAATATAGCTTAATTTTTTAAAAAAAAAGGTTTTTCATGGTTTTACCAGCTATTTGCTAAAAAGAAAAGTTAAGCCCAGTGAATTCTCCCTCTTATTTATTAAACTGTTCCCCTCTATTGTCTTATGTCTACCAGATATATTAACCCCCTTCTCTGGACAGTGCTAGGTATACATCAAAACATTATTACTGTTCAATTATTTATTTTTTGTGTTATTTAGGCAGGTCACCTCCCTACTTTAACTCATCATCATATTAAGCAGGTAACAACACAGCTTCCGTCTCCCATGGTTAAACTGTAGCCCTGAGAATACATTCTGGTCACCTTAATTAGATCGAGGCACTCCAGTTTTTACTAGACACAAGAGATGACTTGCTGGTTTTGCAAAAGGCTTGTTGAGTGTCTCATTAATATCCCTCTCAGATACCGTCTTATAGATGGCTGAACCTATCCATTTTATATTGATTTTATTAGGTTATATTTCAAAGAGTGAGCTTTCTGACCTGACCTTGTCACTGAGTTAAATATATGATTAAACAGTCTTTCTGCAAACTCTAGTAAGAATCAACAACAGTCATTAGCAAAAACCTAGATGATCGTTAGAAAATTTGTGAAGTCAGTGAAGTTAATATTTAGACTAATCAGACTTACATTCCATGCTTACTTTATGTTTTTCCTTGAAACCTCATCAAAGATTAATATAATTATTCACCTTAAGAGTCACATAACAACTGAAATAGTAACAACCAACATTTAAGAAGTTGCATGTTTAAGATTATCAAGCACTTTAATATATAGGATTTCCTTTCATCCTCACAGCACTGGTAGATGACCACATTTAATTACTGTTAACCTTTAGACGAGAGCAGCGGTTCTTAGAATGTGGAGCCTGTATGAGAAGCATCAACATCATCTGGGAGCTTGACAGAAATGCAGACCTTTGGGGCCATCCAGATGGGCTGAATGAGAAACTGTTTTTGTTTGTGTGTTTTGATTTTAAAATACTTTTCCTCAGGGCTTCCCTGGTGGCGCAGTGGTTGAGAGTCCGCCTGCCGATGCAGGGGACGCGGGTTCGTGCCCCGGTCCGGGAGGATCCCACATGCCGCGGAGCGGCTGGGCCCGTGAGCCATGGCCGCTGAGCCTGTGCTCCGCAACGGGAGAGGCCACAACAGTGAGAGGCCCGCGTACCACAAAAAAAAAAACCCCAAAAAAAAAAAAACTTTTCCTCATCATGAGGCATTCAGATCTCTTGGGCACAGGGGTGGGAGGCTCCCCACCAAGTTGCCGTCTCATATGAGAGGACGTCTGTTGTATTTTCTACTCAGCATTCATTCATCATCTACTTTCCTCAATTTCTTTCTGTGAGATACTCCTCTCCTCATTTGCTCTGAGTGAGCTACATTCCACAACTGCCCCTGCCCACTGGTTTAGGGGTAAGCCTTTATCTAGCCTAAGCTAATTAGTCCATCATATTCCCCTAACACAGTGATTGGTTCATGGATGGGGCACATGGCCAAATAAAATCCAATGCATAAAGAATTTTGCTGGACTGTGCTCCTAAATATATACTAGGGAAATTTTCTCAGAGATCCACAAGGGGCCATGGATAAGGATGTTCACTGCAGCAGTGTCTGTTTTATTCACTGATGTGTCTCATGTGCCTGAAACAGTGCCTGGCACACTGTAGAGGCCCATCATATTTGTGAATAAATACACTGTTTGTAGAATAGGGAGTTGGGGGCAGCCTGAATGTCTATCACTGAGAAAAACAAGGGAAATATGGTAGTTGCACACTGTGGGGTGTTTTATATAGCAAATAGAATCAATGGATTCCATGTACAGTAGCAACATAACTGGAACCTAAAAACAGTGCTTAGTGAAACAGTAGTATATATAACATCCATCTCATTAAGTTCAAACACAATTACACAAAATAGTACACATTTTGCAAAAACACAATAAATAAAGAGACAAACAATAAACAAATTAAATGGTTTTCATAGGGAAAGCAGAGTGGGATCAGCACATAGTGATAGAAATACGTAGATAAATACATAAACATATATTTAAAGCATGATGTTTTGTAAGGGCCAGTTGCAAGTTGATGTGTTATGAACTGAAAAAAGCAATGCACTCAACCCTAGGCACCTGATTGCCGGAAATTCTGAGAAAGGGATTCTATTTTTTGTTCTGCGTCAAATCCAGGTAAGATAGAGCCCCAAGAACTGTATGGAAAAAGAAAAACTAGAACCTGACCACATCATTAAAAGTCCCTGGATCAAGCCTTGCCTGAAGTGTGTTTACAAGCCAGATATGGTTAATTATCACTCCTTACCCCAACCTCCAATTTTTTCTTTTATTGTGGTCATTTAAGGTGTTTTGAATTCATGTTTTCTTTCACTTGTAACCAAGAGAATCCTGACTGATATATCATCTCTTTCTTTGCTTCCCCTAACCAGCTTGGGAAAAAAGTAACATGTATTTGCTACCCCCATTTCACAAACATACTCTTGCACATGACTGAGGCATCTGGCACCGATCCCCTCACCTCTCTACTGAAACTGCTTTTATTTGTTACCAAGAATCCCCCAATCGCACATATGTTTGACACCTTCTTAAAATGCTCTCCTCCTATTATTTCACTGATTGTTCATCCTCAGACTTCATCACTGGATCCTTCTTAAATATAATGATTTTTAGTCCAGGGTGGCTGAAGATAAGTAGCTAACCAACTGTGAATCATAGCAGATGCACCAACCAGCAAGAACAGCTACTGGCCTGTAAACAATGGGAATGACATTACCGGGTATTGCTGTCTGGCTATCAGATTGGGTGGGAGCTATTGATATTTTTATTATCGCTATTAGTATTAATCTTCAAGTTACTCTATTAGTCCTCTGTGATTCACATTCTCTTCCTCATCTAAATTATCCAATGAAATAAGTGATTTTAATGTCACTTCAGAGCTAAGGACTTCTAAATCTGTATTTTGAACCCTGATTCCTCCTGAACTCCAAACCTGAAGTTCCTATGAACACAAAGACTGAGAATGAACACAGTAACTCTTTTTTTTTTTAAAGCATTTCACTAGTTTAAAAACAATTTAATGAAATGTTGCAAACATACAAGGAGAAAAATAGAAACGACACCTGTTCCCACAGTGAGCTGTATGAATGCCATGCTTGCTTCAGATTTTTCAAAAAGGAATCAATATTACAGATAGAGTTGAAACCTCCTGCACACGCCATATTGATTGCACCTCTATTCCACTCTCCCCTCTTAGCATCCACTGAAAATCTCTTCCATGTTGAGTCTCTTCTCTGGTAATGGCACTACCAGGGACACAGTTTCAAAAGCTATAAATACTAATAATTTTTCATTCTTCCCTTTTTTTCAACCTTCTATACCCCTTCTCACCCAAGCAAATGTATCAGTAGCCAAGTGCTAGAGATTCTACTCTATTTTATTTTTTTTAATGTGTATGTCTTTTTGTCCACTCCTCACAGCTATCATCCTAATTTAAGATTCACAATTTTTTATCTCGATCATGGTATTAGTCACCTAAAAATCTCTCCCTTCTTTGAATCTCCTGACTTTCTAATTCATTCTTTGCATTGCTGTTGAAATATTTTTTTCCTAAATCACAAGTTGGACCATGTCACATGTCACTTGTAGTCTCAAGTAATATTCATTAGCTTCCTGCTGTCTGCAGAAGTCTGCACACTCTCATGCCATGTTCCAAACTTTTCCTGAAATGGCCCAAAAGGAAACATCTTCTACTGCATCCTGTCCTTTCCTGAACTCTAGAATTCAATAATATTTATTGTCATCCCAGAGGAGATACTGAAATTCTAAGACTATGACTTTTTAAACATCATTTCTTGAGCCTGGTTCTTCCCTTTATTTATAGAAACACCTTTACTCTTTCAAGTCTAATTCAAGTTTACTCTTTCCTTTATGGCTTCTCTGAACCATCCAGTCACAAAGAATAACTTCTTCACTTACAATCCTATAGAATGTCCCTTTCGCTCCCTGTTGCATTCATTCAAATAAACCTTGTAATACAGATTTTCCCCTCACAAATATCCTCATTCCTACCCCACGAGAACCAGAGTCTAAGAAATTTTATGATAAAGATTCTGTCTTACACATCTTTAGATCTCAATTCCAAGAACAGTACTTGGCAAATAGATGCCCGATAAATATTTAATTAAATTAACGTTTATAAATGCCTGTAAAACTTTCTTGGATCATGGACCCACTGAAATTCTGAGTAAGGCTATAAAGTCATATTCTCTAAAAGAGATACATAGACACATACACAAAATTTTGCATATAATTTAATGAGATTTATGGTGAACATTTGGACTGGCACACTCAACATTTATTCCAACCCCATTCCAGTCTACAGAGGATGGAAAACTTAAAATTATTTTTTGCAGGTTCCTTTGAAGATTTTCACCTCCAGTTTCAGAATTCCATTTTTTTCAAAATATAATACCCACTCTTCTTCCTTATTAGCTGTCCTCATACGCTACTGGCGTTGCTTAAAGATTTGAGCTTCTGGCTTTCTTGTCATTCCTTCTAACACCACACATTTCATAACTCATAGTGATTTCAATATCTGTGTAAGATACTCTTTTCATGTGCTTGGTTTCGCTGTTTCTTGGCCTTCTGTCCTCCAGTGATCTCCTTGGCCTTACCTCAGTCTCCCAATTTTTTTTTTTTTTTTTTTTTTTTTTTTTTTTTTTGCGGTACGCGGGGCTCTCACTGTTGTGGCCTCTCCCGTTGTGGAGCACAGGCTCCGGACGCGCAGGCCCAGCGGCCATGGCTCACGGGCCCAGCCGCTCCACCGCATGTGGGATCCTCCCAGACCGGGGCACGAACCCGCGTCCCCTACATCGGCAGGAGGACTCTCAACCACTGCACCACCAGGGAAGCCCTCAGTCCTCTATTTTTAAGGTCATACGCCTGATTGTTTCACTACCCAAAACTGCACTGTGTTCTTAATTTCAAACCCTTCACTATGTCCACTACCTCCTATATTTCTAGCATGCTGCTTCTATTATCCCAATTGCAAGAATGTTAAATGACTAGGACATACAATTCAATGATTCTATTAATTTACCATTACCATGACATGGTTCATCTTTGCGAGCACATCCTTGCTTATGACTTCAACTGTCTTGCTTCTCTCTTTCTCTTTCACACTCACTTGAAAAAGTACTAGAGCTGGTTAAGTTCAACTCTCTTCATACTCTGCCAGCACCTGAGCAGTAAAAATGGGTGCAGAAAATCATACAACCATGCTGATTAGTCTTATTTTAACTTATGACCATTAACCTCAACTGTACTCATTGTGCTGTTCTGCAATTCTACATTTCACCAATCTATGCACTCTCCTCTTATCCTAGATGAGATATTATGTAACTTTTTTTTCTCAGACCTCGAAACAACTCTACTTCTGCCCCCTCCCATCCTCACTCTTACTTAGTTCACTGAGAAAATATAAGCAATCAAGTAAGATTTTCCGAACACCACCACAATACACTCTTCTTGGCTCCTATTAGTTTGAATGAATATCATTGCATTCTATGACCCTTGACTTCTCAATGATATCCTTTTATTTTTGTCCTCCTTTATCTCTGGCATCATCAAATGTTCACTCTCTACTGAATCATTACATCAGAATATAAACCTGCTATAATATCTCCTATTTTAAAAACTCATTTGACCCATATGATTTTCAGCTATAGTTCCTTGAAAGAGTTGTCTATATTTATCGTCCCTATTTCCTTTCCTCCATTCTCCCTTGAACCTACTCTAATCAAGCTTTCATTTTTGTAATTCTCCTGAGCAGCTGTTGAGATCACCAATGTTTCAACATAGCTGTATCTAATGGTCAACTCCCTGTTCTTGTTTGACTTGTCAACAGTATTTGATACAACATGCTGTTTCTTTTTGAAACATGTTCTTTACTTAATGTTCAGGAAATTACTCACTCTTGGTGTCATTCTTAGTCTCATTTGCTAGATTATGCTCCATTTCTGTATTACTAAACCTCACGGTATCTTAGAGTTCAATCCTTGGGTCTCTTCTCTATGTACATATACACTTAGGTAATAGTATCTAGTTCACAGCTTTAAATACTTTCTATATGTTGATATACTTTTTATATCTTGCTTTCTCTCTTGAACTCCAAACGTACATCCAACCACTAACTCAACATCATCTCAATTAATGGCAATTTTAGTTTATCAGGTTAAAAATGTTGGTGCCATCCTTGACTCATCTCTTTCTCTTACATTTGACAGCAAATCCTATAGATTCTACCTCCAAAATACATCCAGAAACTGACACCTTACTGCTTTCATCACCACTATCCTGGTCCAACGCTTTATAACTTCTTAAGTGGACTACTCTAGACTTTCCACTTGAGAAGGAGAGGGATCCAAAGCTCTAGTGCAGTTAGAATTAGACTGCTACTCTATTCTCCACAGAGTGGCCAGAAGGAAATTAATCAAGACTCTGTCAAATCATGTCACTCTTTTACATAGAGCCTTCCAATATCTTACTATTTCACGCAGAAGGATAGCTAAAGTTCTTAGGACAATTTAAAAGGCACTACCTAATCAGAGGACTCACACCAACTCTAACCTCATGCTCTTCCACTCACCCTTTTTCTCACCCTGACCCTCCCTAACTGAACTTCTTTGCTATTTCTTAAACATACCAGCCTCTTGCCTCAGAGCCTTTGAACACATTCTCCTCTTTTCCCAGATATCTTTATGGCTTATTCCCTCAATTCTTTCAGGTCTCTGCTCAAATGTTACTATAATTGCCATACATCATTAAAGCTTTCCTTGATTGAGAAACATAGAATAGTAATCCCTCCTTTTTTTAAAAAAAAATTACCCTTTCCTTTCATCCTACTTTAATTTTCTCAAAATCATTTATTACCATATGGCATAGTATATAAAGAAATTTCTATTTGTTTATTACCTTGCCTCTATAAGAAAGAGATTTGCTTGTATTGTTCACTGCCGCATCCTTAGCACCTTGAACAGTAACTAAGTATATGGTAGACGTTTTAGGAATAAATGCGTGAATGAATAATAGAATGAATGCAATTCAATCTCCAAAATCTTTAATTAGGAACTGTGCCATGTTAAGAGCAGGAGGGAGTGAAGCATCCCCCCCAAACTTTTTCTTTTTCTCTGACCTGGATCATGGCAGAGGTGATGTGGTTTTATACTCAGGAGCAGCAACAGCATTCAGAGTCTTTGATCTTTTGTATCAGTGTCCTTGTGATCAAGGATTCCAGAGAGTGAGAGTTGTTACTCACAACTTAGTTTAGAGCCTGCTAATCTACAATTTTGCATTCACATAATTTCCTCTATTAAACCCCTTCTGCCTGAACTAACTAGAATGAATTCTGTTGTCTATTTGTAGGTGAAGTTTGGGTGTTACAATAACTGCTTCATGAAGTGGTTACAGGTAATCAACATTTAAAGAAATGCAAATCTTTAGTTGGCTCTGTGGCCAGGGTCCAGTTATCAGTAGAAAATCAGATATGTTCCTATGTCAGCCAGTGGTAAAACAGTTATTTAAATTACCTCTTGTGTTGATCCTAGAATGAAGTCCTACTGAAGACAAGCTATCCAGATTGAACGACTGTTTGGACAGTCCATTAATGCTGGTTCAAACATAAAAAGACTGTGTGGGTGGAATGGCTAATTTTAACTATGCTGTAGAGCTTTGAATGTCTCAAAATATCATTAGGGAACCAAGGAATTCCTATGACTGCTCTAAGATAATATCTTCTCTCTTATATCAGCAGAGTTGAGGTAATAAAAAAATCAAAAGTCTTCTGATTTCCCAGTGTTTTATAAATGAGCCAAAGATGGCCTCTGTATATTAGCTGTATGTTGTTTATTTGCTTATAGCAGACTGACTCCTATTAGCTCAAAAGGCAATCAGCACTAATATAAAATTTTTAGATATCCACTTGTTTTAATCACAGCCCAAATAAGCATATTTTAAGCTACTGAGAGCCTCCCTGCTTTCCACACGCACGAAACTAAAACCACATCGGCTAGCCATAGATAAGACCCGTCAGTATAAAAGATGCCAAGCTACTGCTGCCTTTCAAAACTCTCTGACCCAGACTCCATGTTGGGCTGTTGAATGACATTACCTAACCACACAAGCCCCCCTCTCTGATCTCTCTCTCCCCTTGGAGTTCTCTTACTCTCCTATTTCTTTTATTTTTATTTTTTAAAAATTTTTACTGGAATATAGTTGCTTTATAATGTTGTATTAGTTTCAGGTATACAGCAAAGTGAATCAGTTATATATATACATATATCCACTCGTTTTTTAGATTCTTTTCCCATATAGGGTATTCGTGAACAACAAAAAAATTATTCTACCCCAAATGCCAATAGGACATATGTTGAGAAACACTGCCATAGAGCTATAGGCTCTATAAGCATGTGGTCTGCAATTTAAGTATCATTGGTGATAGTTTTATCAAATGTTTTGCCATAGCATGAGTCACCAGTGTTCCAGTCTGCAGTATCCTCACAACTGTTGCCTGACTGCCAATGCCTTCCATTACCGGTTTTATTCCAGTAGCACCTCACTTTTAGGTACAAATTATGTGTTAGGATATCAGTCCAGCTGCTGTATTAGTAATCCCAAAATGATGATGGTTTAGATTAGACAAATTTATTTATAATGTCCAAGCTGGTAGTTCTGCTTGAAGACATCAAGGGCCTCCACTTCTATCTTGTAACTCTACTATTTTTTTTTTATTGGAGTATAGCTGCTTTACACTGCTGTGTCAGTTTCTGCTGTACAGCAAAGTGAATTAGCCAGAGCACCGAGCACCGAGTTTCCTATACTATACAGTAGGTTCTCATTAGTTACCTACTTTATACGTAGTATCAATAGTGTATGTGTATGTCAATCCCCATCTCCCAGTTCATCCCACCCCCCGCTTTCCCCCTTGGTATCCATACATTTGTTCTCTACCTCTGTATCTCTATTTCTGCTTTGCAAATAAGATCATCTATACCATTTTTCTAGATTCCACATATATGCGTTAATATACGATATTTGTTTTTCTCTTTCTGACTTAACTCTGTATAACAGTCTCTAGGTCCATTCACATCTCTGCAAATGACACAATTTCATTCCTTTTTATGGCTGAGTAATATTCCATTGTATATATGTACCACATCTTCTTTATCCATTCCTCTGTTGATGGACATTTAGGTTGCTTCGATGTCCTGGCTATTGTAAATAGTGCTGCAGTGAACACTGGGATGCATGTATCTTTTTTTTTTCTTTTTAAACACCTATATTGGAGTATAATTGCTTTACAATGTTGTGTTAGTTTCTGCTGTATAACAAAGTAAATCAGCTATATGCATACATATATCCCCATATCACCTCCCTCTTGAATCTCCCTCCCACCCTCCCTATCCCACCCCTCTAGGTGGTCGCAAAGCACTGAGCTGCCTCCCTGTGCTATGCAGCTGCTTCCCACTAGCTATCTATTTTACATTTGGTAGTGTATATATGTCAATGCTACTCTCTCACTTCGTTCCAACTTACCCTTCCCCCTCGACATGTCCTCAAGTCCATTCTCTAAGTCTGCATCTTTATTCCTGTCCTGCCCCTAGGTTCGTCAGAACCATTTTTTTTTTAGATTCCATATATATGTGTTAGCATACGGTATTTGTTTTTCTCTTTCTAACTTACTTCACTCTGTGTGACAGACTCTAGGTCCATCCACCTCACTACAAATAACTCAATTTTGTTTCTTTTTATGGCTGAGTAATATTCCATTGTATATATGTGCTACATCTTCTTTATCCATTCATCTGTCAATGGACAGTTAGGTTGCTTCCATGTCCTGGCTATTGTAAGTAGAGCTGCATGGAACATTGTGGTACATGTCTCTTTTTGAATTATGGTTTTCTCTGGGTATATGCCCAGGAGTGCAATTGCTGGGTCATATGATAGTTCTATTTTTAGTCTTTTAAGGACCCTCCATACTATTCTCCATAGTGGCTGTATCAATTTACATTCCCATCAACAGCATAAGAATTACCCTCCTATTTCTGAATAGCGGTCCCTGGGTCATAGCCTCTGTATGGTTTAATGCAGTGAGGGACTCCTACATTCAAGTCTGGCCATTATCAAAAAATCTAAAAACAATAAATGCTGGAAAGGGTGTGGTGAAAAGGGAACCCTCCTGCACTGTTGGTGGGAGGGTTTTGTAGTTTTGATTTGCATTTCTCTAATAATTAGTGATTTTGAACAGCTTTTCATGTGCCTCTTGGCCATTTGTATGTCTTCCTTGGTGAAATGTCTATTTAGGTCTTCTGCCCCATTTTTTAATTGGATTGTTTGTTTTTTTGATATTGAGTTCCATGAGTTGTTTGTATATTTTAGAGATTAATCCTTCGTCTGTTGTTTCATTTGCAAATATTTTCTCCCGCTCTGAGGGTTGCCTTTTTGTCTTGTTTATGGTTTCCTTTGCTGTGCAAAAGCTTTTAAGTTTAATTAAGTCCCATTTGTTTATTTTTGGTTTTATTTCCATTACTCTAGGAGGTGGGTCCAAAAAGATCTTGCTGTGGTTTATGTCAAAGAGTGTTTTCCTACGTTTTCCTCTAAGAGTTTTATAGTGTCTGGTCTTACATCTAGGTCTTTAATCCATTTGGAGCTTATTTTTGTGTATGGTGTTAGGTAGTGGTCTAATTCTCTTACATGTAGCTGTCCAGTTGTCGTGAGGTAGATGGACCTAGAGTCTGTCATACAGATTGTAGTAAGTCAGAAAGAGAAAAACAAATACCATATGCTAACACATATATATAGAATCTAAAAAAAAAAAAATGGTACTGATGAACGTAGTTGCAGGGCAGGAATAAAGATGCAGACATAGAGAAGGGACTTGAGGACACGGGTTGGGAGGGGAAAGCTGGGGCGAAGTGAGAGTAGCATCGACATATATACAATATTGAATGTAAAATAGTTAGCTAGCGGGAAGCAGCAGCGTAGCACAGGGAGATCAGCTCGGTGCTTTGCGATGACCTAGAGGGGTGGGATAGGGAGGATGGGAGGGAGGCTCAAGAGGGAGGGGATATGGGGACAAAGGTGTGCATATGGCTGACTCACTTTGGTGTACAACAGAAACTAACGCAGTATTGTGAAGCAATTATACTCTAATAAAGATCTATTTTAAAAAAATATGTCTACTTCCATTCTTTGCCTCAAGGCCTATAAATAGAGTCAGGTTGCAAAATTCCCCCGGGAGCCAATTAAAAAGTAAACCAGGAAAAATAAGGTTTTCACATCAAAATAATTGCAATATTGTGTTAACATGTAAAAGAAAAATCTGAGGAATGGACTCTCAGATTCTAGACAAGGATGGCAAAGATATCATTTTAAGATAGGTTTCACATTGTTAATATGAGTTTATATGACTAGAGCTTTTCAAACTATTTCTTGATTTAGAGTTCCAGTCTGAGCACCTGGGAGTGCTTTTAAATGGTTTCTCATAAACCTGGATTCAATATTGGTCCACCATTAATGAATTTGGGATGTCAGAATTTCCTTAGTATAATGTAGGAAAAAATCCAAAGTCTTAGGGAAATAAGACTGCTGAAATGGATTATTTTTTTTATAGGCAACTGGCTCAATCACCCCTTAATTCTGTCTTCCACAGAATTGAGAATTATGTCAGTGTAGAAAAGTACATTAGCCAAAGCCCTGTAGTGTCTGTTCTCTGTAGGCCATGGATGAAAATGGGAAATGGTGACACTGAAACAGACTCTCTGATATCAGTGGGGTTATAAAATCCCTGGGTGACAGAGGCAAAGCAGCAGCACCTAATGAAAAGGGATAAGATTGTAATAGTTATTCTATTAGGCAGCAGAGCCAAGGTAATTGGCAGCAGAGCCAAGGTGGTAATAAAAGTGCTTTGATCTGAAGTTATCTTTGGTGGTAACTAATTGTACATGGCATTTCTAGAACTGAAATAGAGTAGTCCATTCATTCCCCACTTGATCTGCTTTACCAGAGGGGAGCAAAATTTATCTATGTTAGGAAGGTCAAAGTGGAAAGCTTTGCAACTGGAGAGATTGTCAGAAATACAGGTCTATGGTGGTGCATGAACAGGGAAGAATTTCTTTGGTCAGATGGTCAGGGACATAGAGAGAAGGTTATAAGTTTGGTGACAAGGCGCTTTGTGGAGGAGATATGTGAATGGATCTCTTGAAATGGGACCAGAATGGAAGATTATTTGTTTTCCATATAAATTATCATTAATGGTACCCTCTTCTAAGCACTGTCATTCAGGTTGACCATATGATCCACACTGTGGGTGTCACTGTCTTTCTTCAACCATTCCAGTTCATGCCCACTGGACTCATGAACACAGTGGACATAATATTAGGGACTCAATATTTCGTCCCACTGAAGTTTTTATCTGACTACCGACACTGTGGTGTATTAAGTATAGCACTAAGAGAGAACAGTGGTGAGCCCCTGATATAGCAGTATATTGAAGGGAACCAACCAGCCACCTGGGGGCAGGTGAACCTGTTCATTATATAAAGGGTAGACTTTTTTCATCCTGGAACTGACTCATATGATGCAAATGGCTGGAACTACTAAATAGATCTATTGAAAACTAAAAAGCATTCAATAAATTACTACATGAGAATAATTCATATCATATTACATGCATCTATGCCATTACTTTATTATCAAACCAAGACCTAAATACAGGTTAAAAGTTGCTTGAAGCATTGGAAATTCTTGCTGAGGACTATCCTTTCATTCTTAACAAAGGTGGTATATGTAATAGAATAATGTGGGTTGTGCTACCATAAAACACATCATATCTCAGTGTCTTAAAATAATAAAGGTTTATTTCTTGCCCATGCTACTTGACAGTTGCACGTGGCCAGGTGCTTATCATGGGTACTAAGGTAGACAGTCTAACAGTCAACATTTTGAATCTCGCCTGTTGTGCCAGAGGGAAAAAAACCGCTCTGAAGAGTCTCACTGTAGCCCAGAAGTAATACTTCACTTTTGCTCACTCTTCATTTGCCAGACTAGTTACATAGCCCCAGACAACCATAAACAAATTAGGAAGTGCAATCCTACAATAAACCTGGGGCCAGGAGAACTGGAACAGTGCTGCTGACTACCAGAGTGTCTGTTCAAGAATTCCGTCAAACTTTTCTTAAGGCATTAATACTGTTCTGGGAAGGTATATAACAGATAGCTTTCAAATTGTGAAGACTGGCCAATTCATTTCTCCTATATTCTTCTAAGAATTTTCTTGGAGCTATGCTGCCTTGCTTGATTTTCCATTTTTTTTTCTTTTTCTCCATTTCACCTTTTCTCCTTTGTCTTGAGTGGGAATTCCAAGAATAACAAATTGTGTGTGAAAACATAAGCTGGCTCAGTGTAGGTAAAGGAAATGTTTGTTGGGAAAAGGTCAAGGGCTTAAAGAAGACGATTCTGCAATGTACTCTGTTGGCTGATGAATAGCATTGCCTAAACTCTAATTCTAGTCTAGGTATCTCAAAGTGCTTCAAGAATAATGAATTAGAAGATGTGGAAATAGTGTGACTCTGGAGGAAAATGTGGCCTCCATTATCCACTTAGTGATAGTTCAAACAGAGATGTGGATATTAGACATTGGCTTTGCAAATTTCATTATGAAATGCTACCCGGGCCACCTCAGTTATTTCAAAGTGCCATGGATCTCTTTGCTTCCATCTAACATCCAGATGGACAGGAAGGGCTGTGCAGACAGGGTGGTAAATGAGCATTATTTTAGAGTCTGTTTCTTGTGGAAGTGAAGGAGGGGACAGACACATAAGGAATACAATCCCGCCATAGAAGCTAGAATATCTAGATACATTGAAGCAAGATAGATTGATGACATTTCACATAAACATAAATTCATTAATATTAAGGTTCCTATTAATATTATTGTTTAAAAAGACTTCAACTTAACATTATACTTAATTGATGACTTAACTGGTGTTTGTTACATGCACAGAACAAAGCAATGGTCAAACACATTTCAGCTTCAGGTGGAAGTTCTCCATGACTTTCATCAACTCTAAGAACTACAGAGAAGTGCCACAAAAGTGATCACCATGTTGGAGAATTGCATTTACTGAATAAATTTAACAAAGATAAAGACCAGATACATGCTTTCACTACTAAGAAAAGAACAATGGGAATTAAAAGAGGAATGCAAAGTTATACATGGGGCAGATTTGAAGTGAATAACATGATTTTCCAAAAGATCTTAAAAGCAATGAATTCTACATGGTTAAAATGGGTTATTTTCCCCTGAATGAGTACACTGAATGGATCGTGAATCCCCAGACCCTGTCGTGACTCAATCACATACTTTTGGACTTACATAGTATTCTTATCTGATGAACTCAGAGCACATCCATTTTATTAATGTTTGTTCACAATATTCTCAAGAATCACAAAGGGGGAGAGCCAACCATGGAAAGATCCAAAAGAAGAACATTCTAGAGAGGGCAGACAGCAGAAGCAAGAAGAACTACAATCCTGCAGCCTGTGGAACAAAAACCACATTCCCAGAAAGATCAACAACATGAAAAGACAGAGGGCTATGTACCAGATGAAGGAAGAAGATAAAACCCCAGAAAAACAACTAATGAAGTGGAGACAGGCAACCTTCCAGAAAAAGAATTCAGAATAATGATAGTGAAGATGATCCAGGGTCTCAGAAAAAGAATGGAGGCAAAGATTGAGAAGATGCAAGAAATGTTCAACAAAGACCTAGAAGAATTAAAGAACAAACAGAGATGAACAATACAATAACAGAAATGAAAACTACACTAGAGGAATCAATAGCAGAATAACTGAGGCAGGAGACCGGATAACTGACCTGGAAGACAGAATGGTGGAATTCACTGCTGCAGAACAGAATAAAGAAAATGAAAAGAAATGAAGACAACCTAAGAGACCTCTGGGACAACATTAAACACAAAAACATTTGCATTATAGGGGTCACAGAAGGAGAAGAGAGAGAGAAAGGACACGAGAAAATATTTGAAGAGATTATAGTTGAAAACTTCCCTAACATGGGAAAGGAAATAGCCACCCAAGTCCAGGAAGCACAGAGAGTCCCAGGCAGGATAAA
>NC_041214.2:107481949-107483177 GCF_002837175.3 Physeter macrocephalus | reverse complement strand
AACATACAAGGGAACTCCCATAAGGCTAACAGCTGATTTCTCAGCAGAAATTCTATAAGCCAGAAGGGAGTGGCATGATATACTTAAAGTGATGAAAGGGAAGAACCTACAACCAAGATTACTCTACCCGGCAAGGATCTCATTCAGACTCGATGGAGAAATCAAAAGCTTTACAGAAAAGCAAAACTAAGAGAATTCTGCACCACCAAACCAGCTCTACAACAAATGCTAAAGGAACATAGGTAGAATAGGACCTACAAAAACAAACCCAAAACAATTAAGAAAATGGTCATAGGAACATACATATCGATAATTACCTTAAACGTGAATGGATTAAATGCTCCAACCAAAAGACACAGGCTTGCTGAATGGGTACAAAACCCTTACACCAATGGACAGATCATCCAAAATGAAAATAAATAAGGAAAGAGAAGCTTTAAATGACACAATAGACCAGATAGATTTAATTGATATTTATAGGATATTCCATCCAAAACAGCAGATTGCACTTGCTTCTCAAGTGTGCACAGAACATTCTCCAGGATAGATCACATCATGGGTCACATATCAAGCCTCAGTAAATTTAAGAAAACTGAAATCATACCAAGCATCTTTTCTGACCACCACGCTATGAGATTAGAAGTGAATTACAGGAAAAAACGTAAAAAACACAAACACATTGAGGCTAAACAATACGCTACTAGATAACCAAGAGATCACTGAAGAAATCAAAGAGGAAATAAAAAAATACCTAGAGACAAATGACAATGAAAACACAACGATCCAAAACCTATGGGATGCAGCAAAAGCAGTTCTAAGAGTGAAGTTTATAGCTATACAAGCCTATGTCAAGAAACAAGAAAAATCTAAAATAAACAATCTAACCTATACATAAGGGAACTAGAGAAAGAAGAACAAACAAAATCCAAAGTTAGCAGAAGGTAAGAAATCATAAGGATCAGAGCAGAAATAAATGAAATGGAAACAAAGAAAATAGCAAAGATCAACAAAACTAAAAGCTGGTTCTTTGAGAAGATAAACAAAATTGATAACCATTAGCCAGACTCAACAAGAAAAGGAGGGAGAGGACTCAAATCAATAAAATTAGAAATGAAAAAGGAGAAGTTACAACAGACATCACAGAAATACAAAGCATCCTAAGAGACTACTACAAGCAACTCTATGCCAATAAAATGGACAACCTGGAAGAAATGGACAAATTCTTAGA
>NC_041214.2:107480246-107481141 GCF_002837175.3 Physeter macrocephalus | reverse complement strand
CCCATTTATGATAAAAACTCTCCAGAAAGTGGGCACAGAGGGAACCTACCTCAACAAAATAAAGGCCATATACGACAAATCCACAGCAAACATCATTCTTAATGGTGAAAAACTGAAATCATTTCCTCTAAGATCAGGAACAAGACAAGGATGGAACAAAAAATCTTAAAATGTGTATGGAGACACAAAAGACCCTGAATAGCCAAAGCAGTCTTGAAGGCAAAAAACGGAGCTGGAGGAATCGGACTCCCTGACTTCATACTATACTATAAAGTTATAGTAATCAAGACTATATGGTACTTTCACAAAAACAGAAACACAGATCAATGGAACAGGATAGAAAGCCCAGAGATAAACCACGCACCTATGGTCAACTAATCTATGACAAAGGAGGCAAGGATATACAACGGAGAAAAGACAGTCTCTTCAATAAGTGGTGCTGGGAAAACTGGACAGCTACATGGACAAAAATGAAATTAGAACACTCCCTAACACCATACACAAAAATAAACTCCAAATGGATTAGAGATCTAAATGTAAGACCGGACACTATAAAACTCTTAAAGGAAAACATAGAAAGAACACTCTTTAACATAAATCCCAGCAAGATCTTTTTTGATCCACCTCCTAGAGTAATGAAAATAAAAACAAAAATAAATAAATGGGACCTAATGAAACTTCAAAGTTTTTACACAGCAAAGGAAACCATAAACAAGACGAAAAGACAACCCTCAGAATGGGAGAAAATATTTGCAAATGAATCAATGGACAAAGGATTAATCTCCAAATATATAAACAGCTCATGCAGCTCAATATTAAAAAAACAAACAACCCAATCCAAAAATGGGCCGAAGACCTAAATAGACATTTCTCCAAAGAAGACATACAGGTGGCC
>NC_041214.2:107462414-107480000 GCF_002837175.3 Physeter macrocephalus | reverse complement strand
ATGGTACAGATGAACTGGTTTGCAGGGCAGAAATTGAGACACAGATGTAGAGAACAAACGTATGAACACCAAGTGGGGAAAGCGGGGGTTGGGGGGTGATGGTGTGATGAATTGGGCGATTGGGATTGTCATGTATAAACTGATGTTTATAAAATGGATGACTAAGAAGAACCTGCTGTATAAAAAAATAAATTAAATTAAATTAAAAAAAAAAAGAATCACAAAGGGGGAAATCTAATCTTCAAGTTAGAGACAGACAAACTAAAACTAGATTAGAATTAGTGACATGCCCAAGATCATATAAATACCACCTGAACTTGAAATAGAATTTACTTGTCTTCTTCCCAACCAGCAATCTTTCTCTAGATCACATTGTCCATGCAGTTCTCAAGTGTCTCACGTTGTTGATAAACTGGAATAATGCTGAATCTTATATAATTATGCTAACCAAGCAAGATTTAATGTCTATGTGATACCTGTCCCTCAAGAGATGGGACAGATGTGTTATTATCATTCTTTAGCAAATTACTAAGCAGCAACTCAAAAAGAGTGTAACTCTAAATGCCATACTGTGGAATTGATATTGTGAATTCTGTATTACAATTTTCACTTTCTCCTTTCCAACAGCTAACTGACATGAGGAGGAAACCAGCTGCCAAAACAGTCTGTAAGCTGAGTACAACAACAATTCTAATGCAAAAAAATCTGAAATTAAAATTGACTTTTAAAGTCAAACTAACGCTTAAGCCAATAAGGAAAAATGACTTCTAATTAGTGTTTTTTATAGTGTACACTGAATATGGTTCTCTTTATGAAAGTAGGTCAGATTCCCTTGCTCGGCTCTGAATTGCTTTCAACAAAAGCTACCTGTTTGATAATGAGAAATAGTAGTATTTGAAACTTCATCCATATTAAGTCACAGGAATGAACTCAGTGAGTGGCCTGACATTTCCTGGAGAGTGTCTGATAATCAGATAATATGTGTGGACACATTTGAATAGGTTTTAAGTTAAGAGTAGTGTGATTATGCAGTCACGCGAATTATAGTTAGAAAATGTATGAAATTCCACCATTCAATGATGGTCTTTGTTCAGTGACAAAAATCATTAAACTTGTAATGGGTTATAAGGAATCTATATGGCAAAAAGGCATTTGTTATTACAAATGTAAATCCAAGCTTCAGCTTATGTCAGATGTATAATGGTGCACAAATAAATATTTTATGATGATTATGCCATTAAAAACTAGCAGTTGATGTTTCAGAATATGGGTGGGTGACCTCACTAAGGCTGTAGAAGTAAGTTTAAATTAGTAAACTTTAAGCTTAAAACTAGGAATTTCACATATTCATAAAAAGATTAAAAATTATCCATGCCATTCTAATGGCAGAAAAATGTATGAAAGCTGACATGGTGAAACAGAAAGAATACAAAATAGGAGACAGGAGACCTGAATTGTAGCTGGGCTGGACACTTGACCTTGGATTTTAATTATCATCCACATTTTCCTCATCTGTAAAATGATGATAATGAGTATAACAAGTGTAAGTGAAAGTTATAAATGTATAAAATGCTAAGCAAACACAAAACGTGATTATATTAGTAAAATTTACATATGCTAATGGAAAATTAGCATGTAGCCTTATGATTATCTAGGTAAATGTTTATTTTTATTTATTTATTTTTAATTACAATTACATTGCTTTACCTATTTTCAAAAACATTCTCCAAAAGAAACAGTTTTCCAATAGTTGATGCATTTATAGCCACATAATTCGAAAGACATGGTTTGAAAGATACGTACTCACCTACATTTTCCATACAGGATAATGAGGTGTTACTATAAGCACAAGTACCGGCAAACTCTGCCCAACATATCAGTTAGCTGTTCGGTGAAAAACACTATCTGGCACAGGTAAACTTTTGCATTTCTTATACACATCATCTTACAGTACTATGGGAATGTGGGACTGGTGTTTAGTAAATTGTTCGCAATAAGTGTTTTAAAATTTTCAATTATAAATAAAAGTTTCTGATTGATGAAGCATGAGTATGCAGTCATGTGATTTATGGGGCATGTCACTTATTCATACATCTGGAAGTGACTGATTTATTCATCCAAGGAGTTTTTTCCAAGTCATGCAACTGCTTTGAGACCATGACTGATTTATATTCTCAGGAAATGGTGAATGGTTCATGCACTTGATTTATAAGATGCACTACTGACTTACAAATCCTCCAGCTGAAGTAGAAGTCAGTGTTTTATACCTGGGATATAAATATCTGTTTAATTAATAAGATTGATTTATTTTACTTATTTGTGTACACAGACTTTAAATTTTAGCTGTAGTCTTGCTCTAAATCCCTTTGATTCTATAACGGGTCTCTTCTCTAAAATACAGATTGTGTAATTACAATTCGGTTTATGGAAACATCTATTGCATGCTGCACTACATTCTTTCAGAACTACATTCTTTCTCTGACCAAGATGTATTCTTTGCCTACTTCTTTTTGCTTTAAGAGCCAAATACACAAGTCTTTACTTGTTTTGCCTGTCATCACTTATTCTCTGTTCTCATCAGTTTTAAAATATACATATAATCACAGCTGGTACTTTGGGGCCTTAGCTGCCACTTCAGGAGCCAAAGGCTGCCTTCATGGTGGCCTTGTGAATGCTATTGATTCATGATAGCTTGTCTCATGAGGGGAGTGGTACCAGTCCCGGGAGACACATGACTGGCAACCAGTGCAGAGCAAGCTGAAAATGGATGGGTCGGGGACAGAGGAAAGTGACCTTGCTGCAGACACTCACCTTGAAGAGGGCAACAGGGGTCGGGGTCAAGAGTTTAAAAGCACCTAGGTCTGAATTTTGCTTCCAAAATTCTTGGACCTGAAGACATCTAAACTCATGACTAAGGCACAGTGTATATAGCAACTTAGAATTCATATGGTGATCAAATGGTTGGAAGCCAGGTGTTGATGATTCTGAGAAATTATAATAGTGGCTAATATTTATTAAGTACTTATTGTATTCCAGATACTGTTCTAAGGGCTTTACATATATAAAGTCAATCATCACAACAATCATTTGTGGCAGATACTAACAACACCTTTTTCAGAGACGGACAGAGACCCAAATATGTTACATATCCTACCCAAGTTCAAACAGAGAGAAAGTGAAAGAGCCAGGAATTAAATGCACCCTGCTCTCTACTGTCTCTCCTAAGAACAGAGAAGTTAGGAAGTCAGCCTCAGACCCAGAAAAAAGAGGCTGAAAGCAATAATAATGTGAGAATTTCAGAATATCAGAATTTCAGCAAAGTGTACTGCTATTGAAGGTAGAGGCTAATTCTTTTTGGGGTGGTGGTGGTGAAGAGCTTGAATTGTGCTCAAGATAACCAATTGGAACTAAGGAAAAGAACTGCAGGCTGCTATCCAAGATGTGGGAAATTGGAGGCAGGCTAGACAAGCATTTGGGTATCAAAGTGCATTCAGAAGATCACTCTGTCCTGCAGTGAAGAGGACCAAGTACTGTGCCTGGAATAAAATTGACTCAGTGACACTTTATTAAATAAACACTGTTGAAAGAAAAAGACTTGGGGAGAGACACTACAATCTATTTCAGGTATTTGGAAGCCCCATGACATTTGTGAATGTGGGCTACTTGAATTGGCTGAGAAGCTAGGTGAGTTAGGGCAGATGTTTACCACAGACTATTTTAAAAATACACATTTATAATGTTCTTGTCATAAACTCATTGGATAAATGTTAGCTTTTAAAATCATTTGAATTATAAAAGCAATTCACTTCTATGGTTAAAATAAATGTCAATGTTTAAAGACAGAACTTTCCTCTTCCCACCATAGAATAGCCCTACTTGCACTTAACTTCTCATCATGAACAATGAGAAAACTGTACAAACGATATGAAACATTTGCTTTCAGACATTGGACACCAGGGAAAACAGATCTGTGGTCACCGTGAGGAGGAAACTGCACGTGAGGTGACCTTTCTGTCGGAAGGCTCTTTCTAGATCTCAAGCAAAGCTCAGTGGTCCTGGGGAATTGAAGAGACAGAGACTGCAGACAGTGGGACAGGTGACCTGAATTTGCAGGCCACATTACAAGACAGGAGGGAGTTAGAGAAAGAATTCTGGAAATCTGCATAGGAAACATTTTGAATCTTTGCCCAAATTCTAATCTGTACATGTGTAGGGTGTTGCTTACCATCTATAACCAAAACCAAAACCAAATAAATCAAAGTCAAGAACAGAGGAACATGAGGTCAATGGTGGTCTCCTTAATTAAGAGTCACGATTCTTCACTTTGTTCTATACCTAAGCCAGTGTTCAGATCCAGAACCCACTGGCTGGGTCTATAGGAGGAAGGACCCTGCAAGATCATGGCAAATACATATGAGCACAATTCCATCAATCCTTCCCCAACAGAGCCTATGGCCATTTACCTGGGTGCATGTCTGCTTTGGGGAGGATTATTGGACACTGAGTTGACACTGATACCCTGAGATTAAAAGCACCATCACTGTACCCCTTCAGTGTGGGGACCTATGGGAGCCAGGTAATAAGCAGAGTTCTGACAAGTCCAGCTCACAGTGGGTCCCCTGCAGTTATTTCCCTAGTTCCTGAGTGTATGACTGGAATTTCTATATTTGGCAGTTGGAGTAGCACCAATATTAAGTCCCTGGTCTCTGGGGTAAATTCTGCACATAGTGTGGAAGGCATAGCTGATCATGGCTATTTCATGTTTAAGTAAGAGGGAGTCTGAAGTCACTTCCCAGGATCCATCTATTTTCTCTAGGGGCCAGACTGGAAAATTAAATGAAGATATGAAAGGGACTACCACTCCTACCTCATTTTGTTATTAATGGTGATACAAATTTCTGGCACAGCCCTTCTCTCACCCTGGGATACCATATTGTTTTTGAGAACCACTGCACTTCATTGATATCATGATGACTGACAGGAAAAGTAAAAGGTGGCTGATATGCTGGTGGCCTTGGTAAGACATGCCAGAGGGTGGGAGATAAATCCTACATAGATTCAGGGAAGAGCCACTTCAGTGAAGGTTTAAAGGATCTAGTGGTCAGGGCTATGCTAGAATATCCCTTCTAAAGTAAAAGACAAATTGTTGTGTCTTGCATCCCCTACTACAAAATAGCCTGGTAGGCTTCTTTGGGTTCTGGAGGCAACATAGTCCAGATAATAATAGCAATATTATCAACCCATATACTGGGTGGCATGGAAAGCTGTTAGCTTTGTCTGGGGCTCCAAGTAGGTCTAGACTGCAGTGCAACCATCCTATTGCTTGGGCTACACAATTCTGCAGACTTTATGGTGTTGGAAGTGTAAACGGTAGAAAAAGATTCAGCACAGAAATTATGGTAAACTCCAGTGGGAGGGGCATGATACTGCCCCTGGGATTCTGGAGCTCTCCATGCTATCCACATGTTTATGTTTATAGAACCTTGGTAGAGACAGATGATTTGACCAAGGAAAATCAAGTGACATATTGTTGAGAAGCAAGTTTCCAAGGGTCTCTTGAATGTTGCATATTAGAGCAGAGGCACTATTTTTGTTCTGGACTATCTTTTCTTCTTTTTGGGGGGGGGGGCAAATATAATTTGATAATTACATTTACTTCAGTGGATTTATGTTTTATCAGATACACTAAGTGAATTATTTGACTTCACAATTTACATTTCTTGTTTGTGACACAGAGAAGCTAAGTTGAACTATATTAATCCCTTCCTCTTTGAAGAATTTTACTGTGAAGCAAAATGGACCTTGAATAGAAATGTTACATTGAGTACATCAGTACAGCTGGGCAGAAAATAAAAGTCTGTACTAGAAAAGTCGAAAATAACCCAAATACAATAGCTTCTTTTGTGATTTCATTTTCATAACAGAACGTTTGAGAAAAAAGTCATTTTAAAATTAATTAATTAATTAATTTTTGGCTGCATTGGGTCTTTGTTGCTGTGCACAGCCTTTCTCTAGTTGCGGCGAGCAGGGGCTACTCTTCATTGTGGTGCGCAGGCTTCTCATTGCGGTGGCTTCTCGTTGTGGAGCACGGGCTCTAGGCCCGCGGGCTCAGTTGTTGTGGCTTGCGGGCTCTAGAGCGCAGGCTCAGTAGTTATGGCACACAGGTTTAGTTGCTCTGCGGCATGTGGGACTTTCCCAGTCTAGGGCTCGAACCTGTGTCCCCTGCATTGGCTGGCGGATTCTTAACCACTGTGCCACCATGGAAGCCCTGGGAAAAAATCTTTTGAATAAAAAGTTGGTATGCTCATCAGGGTCCTAAGGCAACTATCAGAAATTGATTCAGGCCTGTTAAATCAGTAAAAACAATTGATTTAAACAATTTTGAGAGATCCTGATAATCATTTGGAAGGCTAGAGAACTGGGCCCTAAAGAGAGCTGCACTGCTAGAACCCCAGGCAAATCACGCCGTACCACTAGCCAGCAGGGTAACAGAGTTGCACCACCAAGCACTGGATGTGACCTGGCCTTCTTCACCTTTCCCCATGGGAATTGGGGCTCAGGCAGCCAGGATAAATGGTGATACTCTGGCTACTGACAATGCTGTGAGTAATAACATCCTCTGTCTCTTACCCAGACAGCATTCTGTCAGAACCCATGAAATTGTGTCAGGACAACTTTTTAGCTTACATGTAGAATAAAATCTCATTTCCTTCACAATTTTGACAGCCTTGACATCTAAGTGATCATTTTTGTTTATTCCCAAGTATATTATTTTGTTGTTGACTCATAATGTATGTTCTAAGTTTTAGGGATCTCTGTGGTTTTTAAGAAGCACTCATGATCAACTGGGCCATCCTTTAGGGTATGAGACTTTTAAGCTCATATCATCTTGATACTAGAGATTTTTATCTCTTGGTTACATTCCTTCCTCTCCCGGCCAAGAATTGTAACAAGTAAGGTTTCACACCACATAGGTCATGAAAGTATGTCACCAAGACTCTAGAATGCTCGAAGAGTTTCATTCCTCTTACCCTGGGGCAGACCTTTCCTGTTCAGGTCTTGCACAAGCCCCCGAGTTTCATCTTTGTTTTGTGATTCCTCCCAAATAAAAAAAGAATTCATGCAAAATAAGAATTCATGTAATCAGTGTTTCCTAGGTTTAAATTTTGTTCTGAGGACTTTAGCAGAGCCCTTGCAGGACATTTGGTCCCGTCTAAAACATCCATAAGACATTTGGTCCATAAGACGTTTGGCCCACGCCAAAAGATCCTTGATATTTGGTCCTGTCCAAAACCACTTGGCGTGAACCAAATATGCTTGTGGACATTTTAGATAAGACCAAATTTCAAGGACCTTTTGGTGTGTACAAAATGTCTTATGGACCAAATGTATTATGGATGCTTTGGACAGCACCAAATGTCTGCTAACCAATCCCATTTTATTTTAATAAGTATTAATACAAATTGAAACACAGATGTGAAGGAATACTGAGAACAGAGTTCTCTGGCAGAAAAAAAGTAGAATAAGCATTAAAAACTTAAGCTGAACTTAAAACTGAAATTCCATTCTTTGTTATTTACCAAAGAGAAATAAAACATATATCCTCATAAGGACTTTACATGAATGTTCATAGCTGCATCATCATATTAGCCCCAAATTAGAAACAAACAGATACCTGTCAACAGGTGAACAGGTAAACAAACTGTGGTATGTCCATACAACGGAGTGGCATCAGCAACAAAACAAAATGAAACACTGATACATGCAACAACATGGATAAATCTCAAAAACTGAGTGGAAGAAAAACAATTTTATATATAAATATATATTCACACATACACACACACATGCATAGTACTATTCCATTCATGTGAATTTTTAGAACAGGCAGAACTAATCTATGATGACTGAAGGCAGGCCAAGAATTATCTGCAGATGTCAGGTGGTAATTGTAAAGGGACAAGAGGGAACTTTCTGAGGTAATGCAAATGTTCTATAAGTTGATTGTGATGGTGGTCACTAGGGTATACAAGTTTGTCAAAACTCATCAATCTAGATACTTGAAATAGATGCATTTCATTGTGCATAAATTATACCTCAATAACATTATTTAAAAGAAAAACTATGATTCTAAAAAATTAACGATTTTAACTGCCTTTATTTAAAATGTTATATATTTGGAGTTAGAAATATATTTTGTATTGTGCAAGAGAAGATTCTGAGGTGGGTGCTGGATAGAACTGTGATAACTATGACGAAAATAGGGACGTAGGTTTCCAGCAACTGAATGTCAATGAATTGAAACACATACTTAAGGACCCAGAATGTTTAGTGATGCAAATAGCACTTTTATATAGAGAATTACTTCTAGTTTGTAAATTTATGTTTTTCCTACTAAAAATTGATTTACATTAAAAATGTAAGTGCTCGTACTTCAGATACAGTACTGCCACATAAGTTTGCATAGGTTATATGCTGTATAACCCCAGGGGGTACCATTCATGGATACTGCAGATGATTTTACCAGTTTTACCTGGCATTGAAAGTCCTTTCCAAGCATCCTTAAGATTAAGACTCCCTGATATTTTCTGACTTCAGGACACCTTAGAGTCAAATGCTTCTATGGGCTTTCTTACAGTATGTCCCTAGTCTCCTTTCAAGAAAGCTGTCAGCTTACAACTTGACTGAGGAACATTCCAACTGTTCTTTCGATGTCTGATGCTTCTCGTCATTACTAAACTGAAAAAAAAGGGAGGGATTACAAGAAGAGTTGTGTAGTTGATTTATTTCATAGCTCCTTATTGAATATTTTTACTATAAGGAAGGAGAGATGTCTCTTCACTGCACATGGCTAGTTTGTTTTGAAGTCCTTTACTCTTTTCTGATCAATAACTCAATTCTGTATGTAATGTTTTTGTTTTTGTTTTTTTGCTGTACGCGGGCCTCTCACTGCTGTGGCCTCTCCCTTCGCGGAGCACGGGCTCCGGATGCGCAGGCCCAGCGGCCATGGCTCACGGGCCCAGCCGCTCTGCGGCACGCGGGATCCTCCCAGACCGGGGCGCGAATCCGGTTCCCCTGCATCGGCAGGCGGACGCGCAACCACTGCGCCACCAGGGAAGCCCCCTGTATGTAATGTTTAAATTCTTTCAATACTAAGTAGCTGTAGGTTCCCTGAGCCTTTTATATCTGGGTCTCTGAGAAAGAACATAGAGTCAATGTCCCTTTCCCATCAGACATACTAGTTCAATCTCATGTTAGTACAAAGGGATGAAGGAGATTTTCTCACATATATATCAATGTAAAGCAAACCAGAACATATTTTTGGAATTTTAAGATTTCATGATATGGTAATCAATTCCCCTGTCTCAAACAGTAATGGAAAATGTTAACCACCTTGTTTTGTCTTTTATAAAATGTAGGGCATAGACAATCATGTCTTGGCAAACTTTCTTGAAGGTCAAATAGTAAGTGGTTTAGGCTTGTGGGCCATATGGTGTCTGTTGCAAGTACTCAACTCTGTCACAATAGCAGGAAAGCAGCCATATACACTACTTAAATAAATGGAAGCATCTGGGTTCCAATAAAACTTTATTTACAAAATCAGGTGGTTGGATCATGGGCCATAGTTTATAGACCACTGAATTAAATACTATTTAAATTCCCCCAATAGTCTAACATGTTATAACTCTACTTTAATGAACTGTAAAATATTTTAGAAAAATACTATGGGGTTTGATAACAAAATTTCCTTGTCAGAAAACTGGAACTACAAGTCTATAAGCCAAGCTCTTGCATGACAGACCCTTTAGCATTTAAGATTATTTTAGAAGCAAAAAATTCAATTTGTTATCTCTCTCACTATGTGCACTTTCAGGAAATATATTACACATATTTCTTTGATAGGAATTAAGAATGGGTATATTCAGATTAAATGAGCTTGAAGTGCAAGGTGTATTTCAAGAAGGCTTTGATCAAGAGCCATGTTATATGAAAAAGGTAAGACGTTATGACTAATTTATGGAACACGAATTTAATACTCAAGCATGCCAAATTTAGGGCATAACCCACTTGACATTGTCACAGCATATAAGTAACCTTTCTGGGGTAGTGTTTCCTTGGTAAAGTATTATGAAAATATACTCTGTTCTTTATAAAATGCAAATTCATTTCAAAGTACATTAAACTTGAATAAATAAAATTTTAATGAAACAGAAGGGTTGTTTTTGAAATTCACTGTTCTCTGACAGACTCTAAACGGCTTCATTTCTCTGTGCTTATCCCTTTTTCATAAGGTCTATGACTACTAGTCTATGAGTATTAAATTCTGGGCAGTTTCTTGTATCTCTCACAGAGTTTGAAGAAGGGATTAATGAGCAACAAGCCTGTACGTTTCTTGCTCAACTTCTCCTATTAAGACAACTCATCATAGATCACCCACAAACAGCTGTGCTCTGCAAGTTGTAAATGATAGGTCATGTGTGGTGACTAAAGTATGACTCTCAATCAGTGATCATGAAGAGCTACTCGTCAAGAGTGCTATTTTCACTATGTGAAAAGTTATTTTAAAGAACTCTATCAACACTGAGTTATCTGAGCCCTATATAGCCCCTGCCATTTTAAAAAATGACACATGGTCAGGGGCCCATTTACTCCCTCAAGTCACAGGAAGATCTGTAAACCAATTCAGGGCTCCCAGATCCTCAGGGACAGGGTTCATCAGTTCCTTAAATCCTTTTCCCCTCTTCCTGAAGGCATTTGCCTTATAAATTTCACACAAAGTTCTGACAGTGTCAGCAACCAGAAGCAAAGAAGCATTTCCCATTCTCCACCCCAATCTTCATTAATCTTGGAGTTAATGTAAATAGACCCCACCTTCCTGAAATTGTATATTAGGAGACCTGGAGTTAGAGCTTTGGACGGCAATAATGCTGTGCAAAATAATACTGTAAAACTGGTTTGGAAGGCTTGGGGGGAATTCATTCACATTTCAGACTTTGGCTGCTTCCTGGTTCCAGTCAGAGCTGAAACACCCAAAAAATGAACACTTTTCCAAATTGCATTCTGGCACATGTTTTCCAGTTACAGCTGGATTCAGGACATGTGCCAGAAGGAAAAAAAAATGTATTTTGAGCAAGATTTTCTTTCTTAGCTTTTTTTTTTCCTCTTAAAGAGCCTCCAGGACACTGTTAATAGTGTCAAACAGTGAGGCATGATTGCTTTTTCTTGCCACACATCAAGTTTTTAGAATTATTGATACATTCTCAGTCCCTTTGATAGAACCCAGAGTCAGACTGGTGTATGTAGTAGGAGGTGTGTATGTAATATGAGAGGTGCTGAGCTTTAGAGCCAGGAGTAGGGAAATAGGTGTTTGCAAATGGTAGCTGACAGGCAGCATCGTCCCACCTTGATTTCATCCTGACTTATGTCTTCAAAGTATAGACTGTAAGGCCAGATCAGAAGATACCCCATATGTATACTTTCACATGTGATCTCTTTTGCCTTCCCATCACATCTGTGCATCCTAGTTTTTCCTGACAACAGTCATATGCCATCTTCAAGACCTTAGCTTTACCAATGGTTATCCATGAAGATAGGATATTACCAATTTAAGAATATAAAATTTAGGTAGAATTTCAGAAAACAGAGTGGCAGTGTCTTATAAAGGTAAACATAACACTCACCCTATGACCCAGCAATCCCATTCCTATTTATCCAAGACAAATGAAAACACATGTTCACTAAAAATCCTGTGCACAAATGTTTATAGTAGCTTTAATCATAATAGTCAAAACTGAAAATAACCCAAATGTTCATCAATTGGTTAACTGTCATATATCCACACAATGGAATAGTGCTCAGTAAAAGAAAATATAAAATAAAATGAACTACTAATACATGCAACAACATGGGTGAATCTCAGATGCATCATGCTAAGTGAAGTGAGCCAGGCTCGAAAGTCTATATATTGTTTGATTCCATTTATATGACATTCTGGAAAAGTCAAAACAATAGTGACAGAAAGCAGATCAGTGGGGATGGAGGAAGGAGACTGAGAAAGGGGACTGAGGGAAATTTTGGAGGTGATGGAAATGTCTATTTCGATTGTATGGTGTTTACACCTCTTTGTGTTTGTCAAAATCATAGAACTGTATGCTATGAAGGGTGAATTTTTGCAGTATGTAAATTATCTTTCTCTCTCTCTCTCTCTATTAAAGATATATATATATATATATATATATCTTTAAAAAAGTATAGCTCCACTGCAGTATTGAGAAACTTAGTGTACATTTCCTGTGTCTCTTTTGGTTTCCTTTGTTTAAAATCCACCTCCTCTCTCCCACCTATACCCCCAAACCGGCAATCTTACTCTCCCACCTATTATGACAAGCTAAGCAGAACATCGTTATTGACCAGTGCTTAATTTAATGCTTTCTGACATGTTTTCAGTCTCTAGTTATCTCTTATTACCAATTCTCTTTCTTGACAACGCGGCTGTTTCTGAAACCCCCCGTCCTCTGAGAACAAGCCGGAGATCTACTTTTTTGATTCTGTCATTCAAATTCTCCAGAAAAGGTGGATGGAACCCCAAATAACTCCCTTTGTCTTTAAAATGGCTATGAAATACACACATGCCAATTTATGTAGTCACTCAACAAATATGTATTGATGACAGGTTGTGTGCCAGACATTGTTAAGCACAGGTGATCTGCACTGTGAAAGGAAGTAAATCCCTGCTTTCATGTTGTTTCTTGCCTGGCATTAAAGAATCATAGAGATAATTATGTTCTGTACTAGGAAGGAAAGAGAGAGTGATTGTGGTGGTTAGAGCAGGGTTCACAATGTTTCTCCTGTCAAGGCACACGATTCGATGTGATAGTAATATGATGGTAGGTGATTAGCAGATGAGATCAACAGAGGGTGAAGGAGATTAATACCTCAGCTTATTAGCAGCTCATGTTAGGCTGCAGTAACTGGTAGGAAAGTGCTGGTTTTGAGGACTCACCTTGTCTGGGACATTGGATAAGGCTGACACCTGAAGGACAAGTCTTAGCAGTAACAGTAGTGGTGGCCTTGGTGGTGGTGATGGTTGTAATAGTTACAGTAATAGTAATAGTAGTAGTAGTTGAAGTAGTAGTGGTAGTAGTAATAGAGAAAGGTCATGCAGGGGAAGTATTTCAGGCACAGAAAGTAGTAAATGGTGTGTGTGTTGGGGGCGGGGCTTTCCTAAGGTGATTAACTATTATTATAATAAAAAAACCATGACAGTACATGCTACATAAGAATTCATATGTAAGTATGTAAATCTTTAAAAATTAGGAGAGTTAGACTAGATTGGATTTTATACTGACAGATAATTTTTAATTTCTACTCATATCAAGATACACATAGGACTACTTGGATGTCTTGTATATACACCTCCTGCTATTAAGGCACAAATTTATTGGAAAAAATAAAAAAGACACACACACACACACACACAAGGAGTAGTTAGAAAATGGGATAAAGCAGAATTATTCACACCCTAAAATATCTGATAAAGTAATGAGGAAAGCGTTAACTAGGTGAAAAGGGCCAAGAATGGCCTCGTGGAGGAAGACAGAGGAGGATGGAGGGTGTGAAACTTGAATCCATCTGGCTGGGTGAGGTGGAGGGCAGGCCTTTCTAGCTATGGGGTTCTCCTGGAGCAAACCCAGGGATGCAAAGAGGAGAAATGTACAAGAGAAAGCAGGAGCATATTTTGTTGACATTGTTAAAATCATTTGCTTGTCTGCTATTTCAAAGTGGATTTGTCCCAAACACCATGTTCCATTCCCATTAGAATCAATATGCTGCTTACTGCCATTAGCTTGCTCCACTGAGGGAAAAAGCATTTTTTCTCCCATTATGTGTGCTCTTTATCGTCTCACCATAAAAAGTGCTAGATGCTGTGATGAAATTAGCAAGATTAACATCTGTAGCGATGAAAGGTACATAAGCACCAGATCAAACGGCTTTCACACTTTTAATATCTTTCGGCTTAGACCTCCTGTGACGAACACAAATCTGAGCGGCGTTTTATCCTGGTTTGTTCTGGAGTTCTCTCTCATCCTGCAAACTTCTCCAGATATCTTCCCTGAGCCTTGGGGATGGTTCCACAACTGAGTTAAGCTCAGGGTTGATGGTCTTTAGAACTTTTAATCTTTAGGCATCAGACCCAGGAAGTACAGGAAAGGGTAAAGCTCATATTGCAGTAAATCAAGAGTTTGTGGTCAAGATCTGAAACTGTTTTCAAAGAGTTAACAAAATCAACATTAGAATCCAAGCCTGAACAATGAGAAAAAAAAAACTCCCTGACTGAAGACTCCCCTGCTGAGTCCATTATGATTTTCTCAGTGAATAAATTTCTGATTTTTCCTAGTATATTAATGATTTCTCCTCAAAAGACTGTGATTCTGGGATCCTAGCCCACTATCCTCTCAGCAAAGTAGCCTTACCTAGTTGGTCACCATATAAAACTACCACACTGCACGAACATAAAAAATACAAAGAATATACAAATACAGAATGACAACAAGGCCAGTCCAAATGTTACTCTAGTTTGGCAAATGTTAACCTATAAATTAGACGCTTGATTTATTATGCCATAACTCTTTTTAATTCATGTTTACTTCAGCCTCAGCCCTTATGAAGCTCTCATAAGTCTGGTATAAAGTCTTTTTTTTTTTTTAATCATTTGGTTCAACTCCCTCTTAACTACAGGTTGCATTTTTTCTTCTCATATGCTTCTGAATACTTGGTCACTAATTTAGTTTATATTTCAATTCAGTTCATTTAAGTTGATTTCACCTCAGCAAAACTGTATTGGGTATCTACCATGACCTTGGCACTAAGGGGCAACAGAGATGACTGATCCTCATTGCCTTCTGTCAGGGAGGAAAATCATTTCTTCTATCCTCTTATGTTCATGTCTTAAGTGCTTGGAAATTAAACTGACAAAAGACAGATTAGCAAGAGAAAAGACAAATGAGAGTTCACAGAAAAAATGTGACTCAAGGAGGTATTTAGAATTTGGGGCATGAATCTTAACCGGAGAAGAGGAGGGGGAGAAGACTACATATGGGAAAATAAATGACTTTAAGGAAAGATAAATGGGCCTCCAAGAGAATAGATGGGAGCTATAATTTTGTGACACTGTTTTTTTAGGTGTGATGTGGGGACTTCTCATCTCCAGCGATGAGTCAAATTTCTTGGTAGCTCCCAAGCAGGAGATTTTTTCCCCATTGAGTTCTTTTGGGAGGTTCTACCTTTAGATTGATAAGAAATTTCAGGAACTCAAAATAATTTTTGTGCTCAAAATAATTTTTTTGTCATAGTGGCATATTCTGGACCCTTTCACTTCCATTTAGTTGGAGAAAGAGAAGCATACATGAATCACTGTGTCACAAGCAAGCCACAAGTGCAACATGAGAACAGAGGAGGGAAAGCTGAATTTTGACCAAAAAAGTTTTGGAGAGTCATGGGATTTCTGAGCAGTCCCTAAAATATTGGGTAGGACAGAGGAAGTTGGGGACATAAGTCAAAAGGAGGAACCAGAGGGAAGGGAGTCTGGTGACTTGCTTGGATTAAGAACTCTTTTGAAATATGCTATCTCCTTGATACTAATTTACATCATTTTTTTCCTTACGTAATTTTTCTGGTTTTCTTTCTTTCTTTCTTGTTGTTTTTGTTCTTTTGCCCTGATTTGTGCTTCATACTTTATCGAATCCAGTTTTCTTCTCAATCTTCTTTCTTGTAGTAATAGTTGGCCTAGCTCAGCCACTTTCTTGCTGTGTGAACTTAAGCAACAATCTGAAGATTGTAGATAAACTAATAGCACAGTGTCTTACACATAGAACACACAGCATAGATGATGGCTAAAAATTCACCACCACTCACACATCCATATTCAAATGTCTACTTACCTTGGTAAACATCTACATATCTAGCAGCACTTACAGTATGGTTGATTTCAGTCCAGTTGATTTCAATAAACTTATGTATTATAAAATATGAGCTTTTATAGCCAGCCAGGTAGGGTAAGAAACCAGAATGATCAAGATGATTGAATCTCAATGATCAATTACTAAAGGAAATGGCAAGACTGGTCAGAAAGCAGGTCCTGTACTGAGGATACTTTTGAAAGTGGTCCTTGAGTCTGCCTACTTTTCTAGAAGATATTGGGCAGTAGCCCCAGCATTTGGATGAGACTGGTCTACAAGTGTAAACCACAGGTTCTTCTAGCCCAGGCCTCAAACTACAATCAATGACTTTAGCACACAGGGATTTACAGTTTGGAAAACCACTGCAGTCTCCTCATATTCTAATTTTTCCAGTCCATTCCCTATTTACTCTAATTTATAGCTGGAAAGTCTTAAAATAAGTCTGATCATGGAAGAAATTCTACACATGGCTCAGAGGGGAAATAATTCTTTAGAACCCAGACAATACTTAGTTATTTCTTGTGTAGAATACTATAGTTGCCTTTACACAGTTCTTTTTAACTTAGGACTTCCTTTCCTAGATGAGAGGAGTTTGTTCCAGAATTCCCTTTTGCTTCAGAGACAGGATGCCCCTGCCTGCATGGGCATGAATAGAAAGAGGAAATGAGTACAATTGGCATTGTGTTGCTTTTTGGTCACCTTAACACACCCTAGGAAAGTGACGTCCACGTAACAGCAGTGTTTGGTCAGGGACGACTTCTGTAAGGTAAAACAGCTTCACAAATCAATTCAAATGCTTAATGCACCACTCTCCCCTTTAATACATATTCAAGGCATTTAATGAATACAATCTGACTTTATCACTGTTCTCCTTAAACATGTCTAAGATTTATACATTGAACCTTAGCAAAAGGACAAATGGTTCACCAATTCATTTTCACCCCCTCAAAGTTAATTGACATTGCTAAAAACCCCGTACACATGGTAACATCCACTAAGAAAAACAGTGCATATGAATTACAGCAACAAACTTATTCTGAGTAAGAACAGACGTTTAGGCATAGTTGACTGCACGTTAGGTATCAAGGCTGCCTGCAGTGCTTCTTTTTGATGCAGCTGGGAGGGTCGTCATCTAGTCTAAACAGTTAGAGTAAAATTCAGGCCATTAGCCGGTGACAGGTCTTCACCCACCATGCTTACCAATCTGCTCACTTGGGTTATCCTCTCTTTTCATGTTGGCAAGTAATATGCAATCCTTTTAATACTCATTATTTTTAGCTGAATAGTGGCTGCCTGGAGCTAAAGGGTTGTGGATATCAACAGACTTGAGATCTGATGTGACCCCTTAGTCAAAATAATACAAGAAGTCTATTTTTTCATTAAGAAGAAAGTGTTTTTGTTTATTAAGAAGACTCTTTTTTCTGGCATGTCATTCTCATATTTACATTTTTTGTGCCTACTATAGGGGCTAGAATTTTTTTTTTTAATGGCCTATTTATTTATTTAATTTATTTATTTTTGGCCGTGTTGGGTCTTTGTTGCTGTGTGCGGGCTTTCTCTAGTTGTGGCGAGCAGGGGCTACTCTTCGTTGTGGCGCACGGGCTTCTCATTGCGGTGGCTTCTCTTG
>NC_041214.2:107373147-107462395 GCF_002837175.3 Physeter macrocephalus | reverse complement strand
TGTTGCAGAGCACGGGCTCTAGGCGCACGGGCTTCAGTAGTTGTGGCACGCAGGATCACTGGCTGTGGCTCACGGGCTCTAGAGTGTAGGCTCAGTAGTTGTGGCACACGGGCTTAGTTGCTCCTCAGCATGTGGGATCTTCCTGGACCAGGGATCGAACCCGTGTCCCCTGCATTGGCAGGCAGATTCTTAACCACTGCGCCACCAGGGAAGTCCCGGGGCTAGAAACTGAACTGAAGACATTTATTGAACTAAAAGTAAATGGAAGAGAGACTGAATATTCTGTGAAGATTTTGACACAATACATGTCCGGGGAGGATAGGTGATCTTGTGGGCTGGGGGAGGTATGTGTGGATATGCAAAATTCACACACAAATGTATGTGTATGTCTGTAGGGAGGAGGGTGGATTAAAACCAGGCTAAATTAGATAGCCTGGTTCTTTCTTATGATATAAAACAGTGGAAACAGATGATCTTTTCTTTTCCCATTTTAGCAATGACTATTAAGAGAAGAACTTGTACATTACATTGTAAAAGTAACACTAATACATTAAAATCATAAAAAACAATATATTAAAGACCAACTGGGATAAACATTGTGGTTAAGGCTCAAATATAAGTTTAGATCCTGCTTCTACCATCTACTTCCTGCAGGACACTGGACCGATCACTTTGTTCTGACCTTCGGTTTTCATATTTTTATAACATTTCTTGGAGTGGTAATAAGATTAAATGCAGCGATGCATAGAGACACTAGTGTAGTCCCAGCACATTATAAGCTCTCAATACATGTTAGACTAATTTTTGTGTGTGAAATTAGTCAAATTAATTATCTTTGGTCTTTATTTCACTTTCATGAGATGCCTACTTCTTGGAAGGTGAAGAAGCCCCAGACACTTTTCAGTTACTTGAACATTAAGAAGAGCATCAATATTAATAGAGTTTCCTAGAAAACCCTTCTACATTCTTTTTTTTTTTTTTTTTAATTTGAGGATTTCCTAGGATTACTTGGCCTTAGAATCCAGGTTGACTTATCCATTAGGCAGCTCAGTGCCTAGGACCCACAGAAGACCACAAAAATAATTTATTTTAAAATCAGAAGAAAAATATAAACTTTTAGGTAAACAGTGTTTCAATATATCATATCAATATATATATATCTTTATACCAATACAGTCATAAAATAACATTTAAAATATATTTTTATGAATGAAAGGGCCCAAGAAGACAAAGCTGCCCAAGGTCTGTGAAAATCATAATGCTTAAAATGTGATGTAGGTAATAGTATTTTCCCTAGGTGACATAATGAGTCAGCTGAACAAGGAAATGGCAGTTTCCTTTGTTATTTTTCTGCTTGACTGCTGGTGGATGGGGGTGGGGAGGTTGGTGGCCAGGTGGAGTGGTGGACTTATCTTTTCAGAGTGTACCAGGCATATTTTTCTCAGGCTAACACTGACATAAATCATCACAGTAAATTCAGCATATGGAAGGACATAGTAGAAAGAAATGTAGGTGAATAAGGCCAGGGTGAGTAATTCAGATAATAGGGAAAGAGTAATAGAGACAGAAACGATTTTTACTATTTTTCAGATAGGAGGTACGGCACCTCATTTAAAATCATACAAATAATTTTTAAATCCACTGGAGAGCTAAAATAAAGTCACAGAGATATGTATTGTTACAAATATTACAGAAGTCCCCTTGCTCAAGAGGAACTAAGTTATATTTAAAACATGCTGACATACAAGTGCAATGTCTTAACAAAAAAAATCTGAACTTGTTGCTAAGGCAAGCCCTGTGCTTAAGCCTTTGGTGTAGTTATTTGAGCTCAGTATCTGATGTCTCATAAGGAAATTTTGGACATATCAGGATGTGTTACACTTACTAACAGTAAGGAGGAGGCTTTTCCTTCTAGTTGCTTGGTTTTGTGGTATTGTACAAAATTATATTTACAAATTGCTTTCATTACTGGTTTGGAGTTATTCAACATGTTGCAAAGTGCTAGGAATCTCCAAAATAAAAAAGGTAAAACAATTTCTTAACAGACAGGGATTTAGAAATCACTGGTTTCCTCTAAATGCCCAAAACATGCATTTTAATTATAGTCTACAACAGGAATCTTCTAAGCAATCTTGAGAATACAATTTTGAATATACTGTATACCACTCAGTTCAGCGAATCTCACTCATAGCCTGCAATAAAAATTTAGACACCCACAGTGTGGATGAACTGTCCTAGGCACTGGAACTCTGTCAACTATTCCACAGTTGAAGGAGCTCCAATTTACTTGGGAAAATCATTTCACTTCTCTTAACCTCAGTTTCCTTATCTTTATACTAGAGGTTGTAATTCTTACTTTATTCATTTATAGTGAGGCTCAAGTCAGACAATGCCTATAAAAGTGCTTTGGAAAACTGCAAGATCTCTGAAAATATAAGATACGGTTGTTACTGTCCTTTGGGCTCAGTTTTGATACCATGGCAATAATTGTGAGATTTCATAAGAGTAGTCTGGGACTTGGGGCTAATTTGTGGGCTTAAAAACATCTGTATGTGTAATTTAAGATTTAGTTCGACAACAGTGTCCTGGGCCATGATGTTTCTCTTAGGCCTAATAAAAGCAAACACCTCTAACTAGCAACAAACTCAGTTGCCCTTTATTGTCTACTTAGCCATTCTGCAAAATGATTTGTTTTTCTCCTTGGAAATGTGTTAGTTCACAGAGTCTCCACTGAAAATTGTCAATGAAAATAATAAATGTGCAATGACAACAAATTGGTCAGAATCTTTGACTTCAGTTGTTAACTGAAGCCTATCCAATTTGAATGTTTTTCTCGGAAGCCATGATTATAAGATCTTCACACCTAAAGTACATCCCTAAAATTAATAACCAGATGTGTAATTTTGCAGAGATAGGACCTAAATTATTTATGCAGATTAGATTAGAATTTGTGACTGACAAAGACAAAACTATGCAGATGACTTTGGAAACCTCTTTGGAGCTTCAGGTTTCACTTTTCTGTTTATTACTATCTTTCAACTAACTTTACTGAGTAACTACTATGTACCCAGTGCTACCACATATATCATTTCATGTAATCTTCATAAAGATTCCATTTTAAGACAAAGGAAACTGAACTTCATAAAACTTAAAAATCTCTTCAAGATGACACAGCTTTCAGCGACGGGACTTCCTACTTACAGACTCCAAGACCGGCATTCTTTCAAAAACAACACAGTTTATCACCCAGATCTACACTCTAGACGGAGAGTGTCCTCATATTTTTTCTGTCCTTCTAGTCAAAACTTGATCTCAGGAAAGAATTTGACGAACTGATTCACAATAAGGTGGTAGGACATAAATGACCTGAAAGGCTTAAATTCATATCGAACACAAGGAGATGTATATTTTACCAGGGGAAAAGACTAACTGTAATATTATGTCATACGCTTGAAACACTTCCCAAAATTTTAGACATCAAGATGCAAGTGGGTTAAAGAAACTAATCAATACTCTGAAATCATGTTGCATAAGTGATCCTCCCCAATTAAATAAGTGGTACCCAGAACTGCAACTGTGACAGATGTACTGATGCTTTACTACTTTCATGAAAAGCTTGTAGTTAGATTTGTAACTGCTTCTTATGGCCTTTGCTCATATAAAGTCACTTGCAACGAGATTGCTGTTGGCACTGGCAGTTTATGTAAAATATTTCCTCTGCTCCTCCTCCAAAAACCACAACAAAGATAGATGATATATCACATATATTTTTTAAAAACATGGCTACAACCAAAAGTAAGATACACATCTCTGAAGACGAAATCAGGAAATGCATGTTGAAGAAAACACACTAAAATTTCAAAGCACACAAAGAGAAAAAAATTAATCATGAAAGATAGCCATCAAACAAACGTTAATCTGGTAACATACTTATGTTTAGTAATTCGAAAAAGACTTAAGTATGTACATTTAAGATCTTAAATATATTTAAGCTCTTGAAATGCATGAATGAAGGAAAGAACAAATGATTATAATACTGAAAAGAGGGTTAAGAATAAAGAACATGTGGCTATAAAAAAGTATTGAAGAAAAATCTTAGAAATGAAAAACGTAGCCTTTGAAATTATGTAACAATAACCAAAAAACCTGAGTAAACTGGATGAACAATCAGGTTGGAAGAGCTGAAGAGAATATTAATAAAGAGCACTGAGGATGTGACTTAGAGCATGTAAAAGAAAGATAAAGGAAGGGAAACTATGATGTCAACTTTACAACAGACTTGGAGAATGGTTCAACTTAAAATTTTTTTCCCATAAGATTTTCAGAAGAGAAAATAACACTATTTAAAGAGATAATAGCTTAGAAATCTCCAGACTGAAGTACCAAATCCTCACTTAGAAAATGTAGACAGAGAGTTAAAGATAAAAGTGAACAATCTGTACTTTGACAATCATAGTGAACCTGTAAAATATCGTGGCTAAAGAGAAAAATCTTAAAACTTCCCTGGGAGAAAAGCAAATTATCTGATAATTAGAATGAGAGCAGACATTTCTTGAGAAGCAGTAGGGCCCAGAAGACAATGAAGCAATAGCTTCCAAGTGCTGAAGAAAAAGACACCAAACTTACTATTGGGTTGGCCAAAAAGTTCGTTCTGTTAATGAATACGTTGTTCAGTAAAGTTCTTGGTGAAAATGGAAAATGTGTCTTTTATTTTTACTTAAAACTGAACGAACTTTTTGGCCAACCCAATATTATGTGCACCCTAAACCCTCATTCAAGAGTAAGGACACTAGGAAAACATTTTTAACACATAAACAACTAATGGAATATTTCACCCATACACTTTGGCTGAAGAAAGTCTGAAGCATTTACTTTAGCAAACAGAAAAGTGTATCTGGATGGAAGGAGTGGGATGCAAAAAGCAATCGTGAGGGGAAAAAAGATAATATGTGTTTGTACATTTGATTAAAACTAAGTAATTTTTGTTGACTTTTTATTGTTTCTTTTTAAAAAGAATAAACTAAAACTCTAGATAGAAATAATAGATGAGGTCTTGTTTGAGAGGAGGAAAGAGATGCTAAATTACTTTAAATTTGTTAGAAAAATCTAAAGTTTAGAACATATAGGCTCAACCTCAGGTAGCCCGTTTGCTGAAAAAGTGGGTTGATGTGCTGCTAAGTGACACAGGCCAGTTCCATTTCTCTGACTTTCCTTGTTTCTTAAATGGTAAAAAATAGATGTTGAAAAAATAAACAAAAAATAAAGACAGAAATCAAGAATCATTACATGGTAATTATACATCTAAATATGTATCTAAAACATGTAACCACTAAAATAATAGAAGCACAATTGATGAATTTATACAAGCAAAACATAAAAAAAGGATTAAGAAGAACTTTATTATTGTAGCAGAAAGGTAAGAAAAGAAGGAAAAGAACCTAGGAAAATCAAAGAGAAAAGGAAACAACATGCCAGATATACGTCAAAATCAGTAATCCACTCATTATTAAAATATATAATCTATCAGAATATATTTTTAAAAATCTATATTAAATGGTTCTTTAAGAGACACAAATAAAGCCCAATAATACAGAAATAAAAGGATATAAAGTGAAATAGGAATAAAAATGATACTTATATATTGATTATATTAATAAAAAGAAAGCTGGTAGAGTACTACTAAATAATGAAATTACTAACTAGAATTTAAAACCAAAGCCTTAACAAGGATGAGCATCTCCATAGTAATAAAATATTCACCAGTGAATACAAATATAAATTGTGATACTCTAACAATGTATAATTACAGTACATAACATTGATAGGATTATAAAAAGAAATGAACAAATACATAATTACAGTGGGAAACTAAAATGTTGAGCTCCTCAGCAATTGGTGCTGGGTCAACTGTCTTTGCATAAGGTAAGAACATAGTTAGATTCCCTATCACAAACTGTACACACCAAAATAATCCTGTCTGATCCAACACCTAAAGGTAAAAAGCAAAATTTAAAAACTTTTGGAAGAATACAGCTGAGATTATTTTTCTTATTATGTGGAAGGGAAGAATTTCTTAAATAAGACAAGTAGTCATGAAGTAAATATAGATTAATTCAATATATAACAATTAAAGGTATAAGAAGAGGATTTTTCACTTATGTAACTAAAATAAGGTAACTATAATGTTAAAAAGAATTCATAAAAGTGAATAAGAAAGAAAAAAATAACCAATTTAGTAAACAAGTAGACAATGTAAATGGAAAGCAATTTGGAGAAGAGCAAACTTGAATATTCAAAGAAAAAAGTTTAAAATAATGCTCAACCTCAAAACTAATGCAGAAAATAAAATTTAGATAGAAATGATGGATTCTTTTACACCAATAAGAATGGGAAAAATTTCTAATTTTGACCCTTCCAAGTATAATTGAGAATGTGAGTAAATAAAAACTCTCATATTCTGGGGAAAGTATACAGTCTAAGGACCACTTTACAGCTTGGTGATATAAAGTTGAAGATGCTTCTCTGTGCTAAGGCAATTCTCCTCATACATCCACATACCAGAGACCCTCCTGCACATCTCATGAGGATTCAAATAAGAATGTTTATTTTAAAGCAATTTGTAATAGTGAAATGTCAGAAACTAATAAATCAATATCAAAAGGAGAATGGGTAATAAAATGTATATTCTTACATGTGACGTGTCAACATGAATAGATTTCAAAAATGTACGATGGAATGAAAAACAAAATCAAGTTGCAAATGATAGCACACAATGATATCACTCATGGAAATTTAAAATATGCAATGTTTTGATAGTGACAACATATGTATGATATAAAATGCAAAAGCATGAATGGATTGAATACACTAGGTTTTGAAGGTGGTGGCCTCTGGATGGTTCAGGGATAAGTAGAGTGATGGAGACCAACTGTATTCATAATAATTTCATTTCTTTCGTGAAAATACGTCTGAAGCTAATATGACACAGAGTAAATATTTTTCATCCTGGGTAGTGGATGCATATATGTGGGTGTTATTTTCTTAACTTTTCTGGCTCTTAAAACTTTTTCAAGACCTGAAATAATAAACCAAACCTACTAGTGTATTTGCAAGATGGTGAGCTTGCAGTCAGCTGGGGCTCTCTTTAGTTGTATCTCATGCCTTCCTTGAGTTATATCTTTTATTTATTAGAGGAAAATGATTTATTTTATTCCTTTGGTTTCAAGGAAGAGGAATTTTTCCTAAATAGTCCTGGCTTTTTGTCCTAAACTTTACCATGCCTGACTTGATTATAACTCAACCCCTTCTCTCTCTCTTTGGAGCCAGTGGCTTGAAGTGAACATGCATTCTTTGTTCTCCCTAAATTCATTTTCAGTTTTCTAGACTGTTAAAGCAGTCTTTAAATTTGGATGCTACATTAGGTCCCACTTATTTATTTTTGGTTTTTATTTTCATTACTCTAGGAGGTGGATTGAAAAAGATCTTGCTACGATTTATGTCAAAGAGTGTTCTGCCTATGTTTTCCTCTAAGAGGTTTTTTTTTTTTTTTTTTTTTTTTTTTTCGCCACCAGGGAAGCCCTCCTCTAAGAGTTTTAAAAGCTTTTGCACAGCAAAGGAAACCGTCAACCAAAAAAAACCCCACAACCCTCAATATGGGAGAAAGTATTTGCAAATGATGCAAACGACAAGGGATTAATCTGCAAAATATACAAAGAGCTTATGCACCTCAATATCAAAAAAACAAGCCAATCAAAAAATGGGTGGAAGATCTAAATAGACATTTCTCCAAAGAAGACATACAGATGGCTAAAAAGCACATGAAAAGATGCTCAACACCACTAATTATTAGAGAATTGCAAATCAAAACTACAATGAGGTATCACCTCACACTGGTCAGATGGCCATCATCAAAAAATCTACAAACAGGGCTTCCCTGGTGGCGCAGTGGTTGAGAGTCCGCCTGTCGATGCAGGGGACATGGGTTCGTGCCCTGGTCTGGGAAGATTCCACATGCCGGGGAACCCTCCTACACCGTTGGTGGGAATATAAATTGGTACAGCCACTATGGAGAACAGTATGGAGGTTTCTTAAAAAACTAAAAAAAGAGCTACCATATGATCCAGCAATCCCAATCCTGGGCATATATCCAGAGAAAACATAATTCGAAAAGATACACACACCCCAATGTTCATTGCAACACTATTTACAATGACCAGGACATGGAAGCAAATTAAATGTCCATCAACAGAGGAATGGATAAAGAAGATGTGGTACATACATACAATGGAATATTACTCAGCCACAAAAAAGAACAAAATAATGCCATTGCAGCAACATGGATGGACTTAGAGATTGTCATACTGAGTGAAGTCAGACATAGAAAGACAAATATCATATGATATCACTTATATGTGGAATCTAAAAAGGGGTACAAATGAACTTATCTACAAAACAGAAACAGAGTTGCAGATGCAGAAAACAAACTTATGGTTACCAGGGGTTAAGGCGGGGAGGGATAAACTGGGAGAATGGGATTGACATATACACACTACTATATATAAAATAGATAACTAACAAAGACCTACTGTATCACACTATACAGTAGTACTATACAGTAGTAGCACTGTACCGCACAGCACTATACACTCTACTATAGCTGTATAGTATAGCAGAGTATAGGGAACTCTACTCAATACTCCATAATGGCCTATATGGAAAACAATCTAAAAAAGAGTGGATATATGTGTATATATAATTTATCACTTTGCTGTATACCTGAAATTAACATAACATTGTAAATCAACTATACTCCAATAAAAATTTTTTAAAAAAATTTGTATGCTATGTAGGAATATTTCCTTTCACGCCTATGATCCGAAATTTTATATTAACAAGGCAAAATGGTAGCACAATGGCAATTTGATTTTAGGTTTCTTTTTTTAAAATTCTCAGACAATAGGCATGTTGGTGGCCTAAATAGAACCTGAGTGTTGCACACAGAATGAAGAAAATAGCCACACATTTAGGAAGAGATATAAAGATACTTATGCTGAAAATAATTTGTATTCAGTTCTTAAAAGAGTCTTAATGCACCTAGGAATGGATGTAAGGTTATGTGGGCTAAAAATAATTTTCTTCCAGGTCTGTAAAGAGTATGAATATCTATACATGTTGCAAGCTCTTAGCAGTTTTTTTGAGGACTGCAGCAACTCATGTTCCTATGCATTTTGATGAGCACAAATGGATACATTCAAGACTTATGTAATAATAACACCCTATGTATTAGATAATGACTTTCTCTAAATAATGCATTTTTACTTTGTAAGCATTCTTTTAAAAAGTCAAAAAGTAGCAAATCTTAGAATAGTTTCCAGTAACTAGATTTGATGTAAATATTTTGGTATGCCAAATTTTGATACGATATTCAGAGACATTCTAATGAATGCACAAGATTTTTGTCATTTTTTGTCTGTTTATGGTAATGTAAGAAATGTCAAAAGCAATGGAGTTATTTTAAAAACAGTACTCCAGAAGAACAAACATATCTTTCTTCCTATTTAAAAACTCTGCTCCTAGAATAATACCATTTGGGGATTTCTGTATTAGTTCCACTCCCTGCCCCCAAACAAAGATAAAGCCTGTAACTGCCAACTCTCATTCATACAAGGGTGACTAGTTAAGCAGAGTCCTTTTCCACACTATTTATTTATTTATTTTTAAAATCATGTTTGGTACTTTCTTTTTTAAAAAAATTTTTATTGGAGTATAGTTGATTTATAATGTTGTGTTAGTTTCATTTGTACAACAACTTGAATCAGTTATACATATACATATATATCCACTCTTTTTTTTTTTTTAGATTCTTTTCCTATATAGGCATTACAGAGAATTGAGCAGAGTTCCTTGTGCTATACAGCAGGTTCTCATTAGTTATCTGTTTTATATATAGTAGTGTGTATATGTCAATCCCAGTCTCCCAGTTTATCCCTCCCCACCTCTTTGCCACACAATTTAGATGATCAGCCTGAAGACATTTATAGTAGGACTTTTAGACAGTTCTTTGTTTTTCCTAACCTATTGCCATTTTCTGCAAGATAGCAACATATAAGCCAGTGATAAATATTTTTCAACTATGACACATGCAAATGATAATGTTGATGCTAAGAAACATGAACATTTCGTGTATCCTCATCTACCCCATTGTCTTTCCAAAGTCTCCCGGTAACACTGCCCATCTGATGCCTCAGTAATACTATCTGAAAAGCACTGTGTTGGGAAGACAGTGAGCTTGGAGACCCTTGTTCTTTCAGTGCTAGCATTTCTCTGCCTGCCGACACAGGCCAGGCTATGAACAAGGTTGAGGAAGGCTCTGCATGGGACTGCAAGACCCATCTGGTCCCTCACTCCCAGATCCTCCCTATGTGGTGTCTGAACATGCTTTCCCAGGAAGCTCTGTACATCTTCCACTCTAACCCAGTCTTATACCCTCCTGACCCAACAAACCCTTCTATTTTGTTCCCTAAAACTTGAGTCAGTCATCATCAATTTACCCTTTATGTTCTGCGCCTTCTAAAGTCTTCATTCCCTTATTTATCTTAACACATAATATGTCTCGCCCCTGGAAACCCTGCTTTCCCTTTGACTCTTTCACGTCATGCTTGTTTCCTCTCCTATTTTTTTTCTTTCTTCTTCTTCATGCCCTTTCCAGAATCTTCTCCCCCCCCCCATTTTTCCTAAAAATCCCCAGAATCTTTGAAGGTTATGATATCAAACAATGTCATTCCTCCTTATTATGGTAATCGTCCACTCTTGAAGATTTAACTGCCTGAATCACAATCTCAATTGTTCTCACTCTAATATTAATGCACACTTCCGTCTCTTTTGCTGGTGCTCTTGCTGAGTTCCCCAATCTGGCTGGAGTCCAAGTTGAACCCTAGGGCCTGCATACTTCACAGACTGTATACATTTAGATCTCCCTATACCCTACCACCTTCACTTTCAGACTTGGATGTACTGTTACTCTGTTTGATAACACAGCTTGGAATTGTGGGGGTCAGCATCTCCTGATATGAACCCTGACCAATGGGAAAAGGGAGATGAAAGAGAGCAGGGCACATAAGTATCTCTTTATCTCTCCCTTTCAGACTGCTGCAATGTATGTTTTCTTTTCCCCTTGCAAACTTTCCAGAGAAGCCTCACACACTGAGTAAAACACCCGCTTGATGACCTACCTCATCTTTTTATAAAGCATACTTCTTAGCACTACTTCTCATTACATCAGGTCCACCTTTCCTTGCCTCATCTCTCTCAATTTCTTCATCTTCAATGCCCCGGACTTTCACCTACTGATAAAGTATAAGCATTTTAATCCCTTTCTCAGGCTTTATTTTCTGGCAGCCTGGGGCAAAGACAAATAGTTAATATCCATGACTATATATTTTGTGGAGGCCAGAGGGAAATCGACGAGAAACTTTCAAGGTGAAATAAAGAAGATACCATATTCTATTTCAGTGGACCCTTCATTTTTGACCATGTGCTTAAGAAAAATGATGCTCAGAGTTTAATGAGCCACAGATAACATCTTTTTTCTGTTTCCTTTACTAGTGCTAGTAAAGGTGTTCTTTAATTTTTTCACCTGAGATTACATTTTATTATTTGTTGTTTTCTTAATAAAAATGAAGTAACAGTCTCTGGTTATTATAACTATGATCAATAAAGTAAAAGCTAAATATGTTAACAATGAATGAAAATACCTGAAATGGAAATTTTAGAAATAAAAATATGTTTTCTTAAATTAAAAAATCTCTGGATGGACATAATAGCCAAATGAAAATGCTGGATGAAAAAGTAAATGAACTTGAAAAAAAATAGAAATAGAAATCATCCAAGGTAAAAAATAGAACAAAGATTGAAAAAAAGTGAATAGAGTCACAAAAACCTGTTTCAGAAGTCAGCAAACTATGGCCCATGGGCCAAATCAATCTGCAAGCTAAGAATGGTTTTTACATTTTAAAGTATTTTTTAAAAAAAGAAAAAACACTCATGAACACTCATGTTCATAGTAGCATTATTCACAATAGCCAAAAGGTGGAAGCAACCCAAGAATCCATCAAGGAATGAATGGATAAACAAAATTCAATACATGCATACAATGAAATATTATTCAGTCTTAAAAAGGAAGGAAATTCTGACACATAGTACAACATGGATGAAGCCTGAGGACATCATACTAAAAGAAAAGACAAACACTATATTATTTTATTTATATGATGTGCCTAGAATAGTGAAATTTATAGAGACAAAAAGTAGAATGGTGGTTGCTAGGGAGAGAGGGGTGGATGGCTATTGTTGAATGGGTACAGAGTTCCAGTTTTTCAAGATAAAGAGATTTCTGGAGTTAAATGGTGGTGATGGTTGCACAGCAATGTAATGTACTTAATACCACTGAACTGTACATATTAAAATGGTTAAGATGGTCAATTTTATGTGTATTTTACCACAATTAAACATTTTTAAAAAGAAATAGAAAAATATGTAACAGAGATCATATATGGCCTGCAAAGTCTACATTAAGTATTGTCTGGCTCTTTACAGAAAAAGTTTGCTGAACTTTGATGGTCAAATACATTAATTTGGTTCCAGAAGGAGAGAAAAAAGAATGAGGGAGAAGAATATTTGAGGAAATAATGATTAAAAATTTCCAAATTTGATTAAAAAAAACAAAATTTGAAGCTACAAGATGCTAGAGGAAAACCAAACAGGATAAACACAAAGAAGCTCAGCTAAGACACATGTAACTTATACATCAAACTGCTGAGAGCCAAAGATAAAGAGAAAATCCAACAAGTAGCAAGACAAAAATTGCATAAGGGCAAGAAATAAATTTTTTGAATCAGAAACCATGGAGACCAGAGCAAGAGATCAGATCAACAACTTTAAAATGCTGAAAGAAACAAAACAGTCAATGAAGAATTCTATATCCAAATTATCATTAAAAAATGAAGATGAAATAAAAGCATTTTCAGGTAAACAAAAAAAAACTAGGGCTTCCCTGGTGGCGCAGTGGTTGAGAATCCGCCTGCCGATGCAGGGGACACGGGTTCGTGCCCTGGTCCGGGAAGATCCCACATGCCGCGGAGCGGCTGGGCCCATGAGCCATGGCCTCTGAGCCTGTGCGCCCGGAGCCTGTGCTCTGCAACGGGAGAGGCCACAACAGTGAGAAGCCCGCGCGCCACACACACAAAAAAAACTAGAAGCAGTAGATCTGTACTAGAAGGACTAGTAAAGAAAGAGGAAGCTATTCAAGGAAAGCAAAAAGACTTCGGATGGAAAACTTGAAATTCAGAAAAGAATGATGAACATTGGAAATGGTACATATCTGGGTAAACGCAAAAGTCTATTCTTATGTTTCTTTTTGTCATTTTCTTCTATTTCTTTATAAACTATATACCTGTATGAAAACATAACATTATGGAGTTTATAATGTGTGTAGATGTACTGCAAATAACAATTATAACATAAGGGACAGGGAGGACATGGCCCTACACGGTTGTTAAATTTTCATATTTTACATAAAATAGTACATTGTAGTACTAAACATGGACTCAGAAAAGTTAAGGATGTATATTTTAAGACCTGGAGCAACCAAAAAAAAAAAAAAACGGAAAGAAGTATAACTAAAAAACAAACAAGAAAATTAACATGGAATTTTAAAAAATTATTCAAATATTTTTAGGAGTAAAAAATATAAAGTGAAAAAAACAAAAGAGACAATTACTCTCTTCCTTCTTTTACAATCACCTTTCTCACTCTAGCTGGGAAAGTTTCTCACTTTTTAGGACAAATGTGATTAGATTAAGCCAGCCAGATAATCCAGGATAATTTTCTGATTTCAAGGTCCTTAACCTTAATGACATCTACAAAGTCCCCTTTACCATGTAAAATGCCATATTCACAGGTTCTGGAGATTAGAACATAGACATCTTTGGTGGTCATGATTCTGCCTATCATAGTGCCCTCTAGCCTCCAGATATTCATGTTTACTTGGTAGGCAAAATACACTCACCTCATCCCAAGATCCCCCAAACTCTGAACCCATTACAGCATCAACTAAGTCTAAATTCTCATCTAAATCTCATCATCTCAAAACCACCAAATCCTATCACCTAAATCATCTAAATTACATATCATTGAGGCTCACCCTAGGATACAATTCCTCTTTTTCTTTGGATCTTTGAAGTTAAAGAAGAATTATCTGCTCCCAAAATATGATGATAGTACAAGCACAAGCATAGGATAATAGCTCTAGAATTCCAGTCCAAAAGCATATTGGAAGTGGGAAGAAAAAAAAGTCACTTGTCCCAAGAAATACAGAAATTCAACCAGGCAAACTCCATTTGGTCTTGAATACCCGGGAATAATCCTCTTTGGCACTAGGCTTCTGCCCTCTGGATTTGAGGCTCTAATCCTCAGAGCCATCCTTCCCTTTCAAGGCAAAGTAGCACAGGTTTATAACTGAGTAGTTTTATCAGTCTGTTTCCTGATTATGGAATTTCAGGATCAGACAACCTTCTTTCATTTTTGCACTTTCCCTTTCAGTTCAACCTGGCAGTGTTTCTGCTGGTATAAAATTCTCAGGAACCTTATGGGTCTCCTGTGTATGTCACAGGGATTCAATCCACTAGAAAAGAGGCTTGTGCACAGATTTCCCTACATAATCTCTTCTTTGTTTTTGGCTTTTGCTGAGATGGTGGAGGACAAGACCCTTAAGCTTCTAAGTTGCTCTATTTTTGATGAAATGTGTGAGTTACATCCTTAATGTCTTCAAAGAACCTTTGATATAATTAAATATTTGAACTTTTGATCTTTCTGAGTTATTAGCACATGGTTGTAGGTTACAACCTTGGCTTTTTCTGACAATGAATCTCTTAATTTTGGCATTTTCTAAAATCTAGATAGGCTGAGAACTTCCAATATCATCAAGTTATAGTTCCATCTTGTTTAACGTTCTTCTCTCAGTTTCTTTTTACATTTTACGCCAGGCAGAAAGAAAAGACCAAACCATACATTCAACATTTAGCTTGGAAATCACAGCTAAATTCCAATTTCATTTTTTACAACTTCTGCTTTCCACATAACTCTAGGACACAGTTATACTAAGTTTTCTGTCACAATATAATAAAGATTTTTTCTTCAGTTTCAAATAATATGTTCCTTATTTCCTTCTGAGCCTTCACTGGCAGCACCTTTAAAATCCATATTTCTCGCTACAGTATTTTCAAGATAGTCTAGGCTTTCTCTCTTTTTTTTTCATAGCATAGTTTTTAATGTATTTTATCTATCAAACATGAATCTCAGCTAAATACAAACAAAAATCGTTTTTATTCTCAAAGCTATGTTAGTTTACAAATCCCAATTTATCAGCATTTTAAAACAAAAAGAGATGGTTCCCTTTTTCTTCATACATTTTCAGTATGATACATACATTTTCAAAATGATACATGCTGAAAACATCTGTGCTCAGTTTTTTGAAGCAAATTCTATGAGACTAATAAGCACTGACAAAGAACACAAGATTGTGAAATGCTATCTTCTGTTGCTTTCACTTAAGCAAACACACTGAATTTAGGCCTTTTCTATCATGCTCCTCAAACTTCTCCAGCCTCTGCTCAATGCTCAGTTCCAAAGCCAATCTATTTTCACATTTTAGTATTTATTACAAAAGCATCCTGCTTTCAGCTACGAAAATCTGCATTAATTTTCTATTACAGTAATAACAAATTATTGCAATCTTTGTTGCTTAAAACAACACAAATATGGCATGGGGGACTGGTCCAAGATGGCAGAGGAGAAGGACTTGGCAGGTGAGAAGCTCACCTCCTCCCACGAATACATAAAAAATACATCTACATGTGGAACAACTCCCAGAGAATACCTACTGAAAGCTTGCAGAAAATCTCATACAACCAAAGCTACAAGAAAGATCCCCGTGTAACCAGACAGGACAAAGGGAAAAAGGAGAAGAAGAGGAATCAGAAAAGGACCTGCACCCCTGGCAGGGAGCTATGAAAGAGGAAAGCTTTCCTCACCATGGGAACATTTTTCACTGAGTAGTAGGTCTTCTGGGACAGGTAGGGAGTTTTAGAGGCTGGAGAGGAGAGTGTGGGAGCTGGCCTGAGGTACCACAGGGTAGAAAGAGACCAACACAGACAATCTTGGACATGTTGCCACAATTTCCACCCCAAGAAGCATGGCTGCTGGTGTGTGCATTGACTGGGTGGTGAAACTTGGGCTTCAGTGGAGAGACATGGTTTGGCTGCATGGAGACAGCCCAAAGGGCCTGGAGTGTGGCCAGGCTGCAACTGAGGGCACATGTAGGACAGAGTGTCTGTCTGCCATAGGAGCCCCATTGTCAACACAAAGGGAAGGGAGGGATATGGGTCCACCAAGCCACCTCATTGTCAATGTGCTCACAATGGGGCATGGCTCTGCGCCACCATGGGTTCTGCAAACTTTGTGGGCACGCACATGTGGAGGCAGGGCTGAAATCTGATCTGATTACCAGCAATCCCACTGCAGGCATGGAGAAGCAGCTCCAATGTACTCTTGCTCCAGTGGAATTTGGGACCAGTACTGCACCTGCCTCTGAGCACCATCTGGGCTGACGGTCTGTGGGCTCAGGGGACTCAGATCCAGTGGATTTGCATGCTGCCAGCTTTGTGAGCATGCACGCATGCTTAAGGGACTTCCAAGCTGATTACTGGAGCCCCCAGAGGAGGCAGCTGCCAAAGGCAGTGTCATCAACAGTGATCTTTGTGGGCACATACACTGGGTGGCAGGTGTCATCACAGTATCATATGGGTGGGTGGGCGTCTTTTAGGGAAGAACACACTGTGGCTCCTTTCTCAGGGGGAGTGCTCCAGTCCCGCCTACAACACAACACAACTTAGAACCAGATCTGAGGACTTCTATTACAACAACTGGGAGCAGACCCTACCCGACAGGGCTGTGAAACTCACAGAGCAAAGAGGAGGCCCTACCCAACATCCAGTATGGGCTCTCTTCACCACAACAATAAACACACCCCTTATTAAAAGGACAGGGGCCAGCACACCCTGAGGAAAGTCATGGCAAGCATCCATACCAAAACCAGCCCTCTCACCAAAAATATTGGACTCAAGCAGGCTACACAGAGGTACTCCCACATAAAAACAACCCTTCAAGACCATAGTAGAAAACTGTTTCTCCTAAATTCATAGAGTCAGAGAAATATAACAAAAATGAAAAAGCAAAGGAATTCCTCCCAATTAAAAGAACAAGAGAAGTCCTCTGAAAGAAGAATGAAACAGACTGCTCCAGTCTACAAGACTCTGATTCAAATAGGAAGAAATAAAAATGCTGAAGGAATTAAGAAAAGCTATCAATAGAAATGTGGATCGTTGTAACTAGAAACTATAAAGAGGAGTGGGCACAAACTATAATTTGCCCACAATCAAAATTAGACAACTCAACTGCCAAGAAGAAAACTGAGCTAAAGGCAATGAACAGCAAAATAAATAATGCAAATAAACAAATAAGTGATCCGGAAAATAAAATAAAAAAAATCACCCAATCAGAACAGCAAACAGAAAGACAAATGAAAAAACAAAAAAGAAAGCAACATATGAGATCTATTGGATCTATGCATAATAGGAATCCCAGAAGGAGAAGAAAAAGCAAAGGGGATCTAAAATGTATTTGAAGAAATTATGGCTGAAAATTTCCCAAACCTAAAGAAGGAAATAGCCAGATACAGGAAGCACAGAGTGTCCCAAACAAGATGAACTCAAACAGATCTACACCAAGACATATCATAATTAAAATGGCAAAACATAAAGACAAAGAGAGGACTCTAAAGGCAGCAAGAGAAAATCAAAGAGTTAGTTACAAGGGAACCCCCAATAACGCTATCACCTGATTTCTCTACAGAAAGTTTTCAGGCCAGACAGGAGTGGCAAGATATATTCAAAGTCCTTAAAGGGATCTACAATCTTGGATACTATACGCAGCAAGATTATCATTTAGAATAGAAGGAGAGAGAATTTCTCAGACAAGCAAAAACTAACAGAATACAGCAATACCAAACCTATCCTAAAGGAAATATTGAAAGGTCTTCTCTAAATACAGAAGCAGCAAGAATCTATAGGAAAGGGAAAATCACAATAGGAAAGGTAAATATATAAAAGGATTGAAGCTCACTTAAACAGACCAGTACATAGGTTAAAAAACAATTTTAAAATTCTGTGAAAGTGATTATAACTACAATGAACAGTAAAAGGATAAACATGAAGATGTAAAATAGGATATAAAAATAACAAGATGTGGGGGAGGGGAGTAAGAAAATGTAGATCTTTTAGAATGTATTTGAGCTCATATGCCTACCAGTCTAAAGCAAGTTGATACAATGGTGGGTTAACATACTTGAAAAACAGGGTAACCACATATCAAAAACATACAATATAGTCATAAAAACCCAAAAGAAAGGTAGTTAAGCGTACTACAAAAGAAAACCATCAAACCACAAGAGAAAAAACAAAAAGAAGAAAGGAATAAAGAAGAAATACAAAATCAACTGGAAAACAAGGTTTAAAATGGCAATAAATACATACTTATCAATAATTACTTTAAATGTCAATGGACTAAATGCTCTGATCAAAAGATACAGAGTGGAAGATTGCATAATAAAACAAGAATCTACAATAAGCTGTCTACAAGAAACCCACTTTAGGGTGAAGGACACATATAGATTGAAAGTGAGGGGATGGAAAAAGATATTTCATGCAAATGGAAATAATAAGAAAGCAGGAGTAGCAATACTCATATCAGACAAAATAGACTTCAAAACAAAGGCCATAAAGAAAGTTAAAGGACACTATATAATGATGAAAGGATCAATACAAGGAGTGGATATTACACTTGTTAATATATATACACCCAATAGAGAAGGACCTAAATAAATAAAACAAATACTAACAGACATAAAGAGAGAAAGTGATAGGAATACAATAATAGTAGGAGACCTTAACACCCCAATGACATCAATGGGCAGATCTTCCAGAAGGAAAATCAATAAGGCAACAGAGACCCTAAATGACACAATAGAAGAGTTAGACTTAATTGATATCTATAGAACACTACATCCAAAAAACTAGAATACACATGCTTTTCAACCGCACATGGAATGTTCTCTAGGATAGACACCATACAAGAATACAAAACAAGCCTCAACAAATTTAAGAGGATAGAAATTATTTCAAGCATCTTTTCTGACTGCAACGGCATGAAACTAGAAATCAACCACAGGGGGGAAAAAAAGAGAAAAAAACAATTACATGGAGACTAAATGATATGCTACTAAAAAACCAATGGATCAACAGTGAAATCAAACAGGAAATTTAAAAATACCTCAAGACAAATGACAATGAAAACACAACCATATATATCTATGGGATGCAGCAAAAGCACTCCTAAGAGGGAAGTTCATAGTGATATGGGCCTTCCTCAGAAAGCAAGAAAAAACTCAAATAAACAACCTAACCAACCACCTAAAACAATTAGGAAAAGAAAAAGAAACAAAATCTAAAGTCAGCAGAAGGAAGGAAATAATAAAGATCAGAGAGGAAATAAATAAAATAGAGATTAAAAAAATTGAAAAGAAATCAATAAAACCAAGAGCTGGTTCTTTGAAAGGGTAAACAAAATTGACAAACCTCTGGCCAGGTTCACCAAAAAGAAAAGAGAGGACCCAAATAAACAAAATAAGAAATGAAAGAGGAGAAATAACAACCAATACCATAGACGTACAAAAAAATAATAAGGGAATACTATGAACAACTATATGCCAACAAATTGGATAACTTGGAAGAAATGGACAAGTTTCTACAAACACACAGCCCACCAAAACTGAACCAAGAAGAAACAGATAACTTGAACAGACTAATCACTAGACGTGAAATAGAATCTGTAATAAAAAAATTCCCTGCAAACAACAGTCCAGGACCAGAAGGCTTCACTGGGGAATTCTACCAAACATACATAGAAGAACTTATATCAAACCTTCTCAAACTCTTCCAAAAGACTGATGAGTAGGGAACACACCCAAAGTCATTCTATGAAGCCACCATCACCCTGATACCAGAACAAAACACACTACCAAAAAAGAAAATTATAGGCCAATATCTCTGATGAATATAGATGCAAAAATCCTTAATAAAATATTAGCAAACTGAGCCCAATAACACATAAAAAGAATCATACACCATGATCAAGTTGGATTCATCCCAGGATCACAAGGATGGTTCAACATATGGAAATCAATCAATGTGATACACCACATCAACAAAAGAAAAGACAAAAACCACATGATCATCTCAATAGATGCAGAAAAAGCACTTGATAAAATTCAACATCCATTCATGATAAAAACGCTCAACAAAGTGGGTATAGAGGGAACATACCTCAACATAATAAAAGCTGTTTATGACATACCCAAGACCAACATTATACTCAGTAATGAAAAGCTGAAAGCCTTCCCGCTAAAGCCTTCCCGCTAAAATCTGGAACAAGACAAAGATGCCAACTTTCACCACTTCTCTTCATTGCTGTGGAAGTCCTAGCCACAGCAATCGGACAATAAAAAGAAATTAAAGGTATCCAAATTGGAAGGGAAGAGGTAAAACTGTCATTATATGCAGATAACATGGGACTCTATATAGAAAACCCCAAAGACTCCACACAATAACTATTAGAACTGACATACAAATTCAGCAAGGTAGCAGGATACAAGATTAACATACAGAAATCTGTTGCATTTCTTTACACTAGCAATGAAATGTCAGAAAGTAAAAAAAAAAAAAAAAAAATCCCTTTTAAATTGCATCAAAATAAATTAAAATAAATAGGAATAAACCTGATCAAGGAGCTGAAAGACTTACATGTTGAGAACTGTAAGACACTGATAAAGGAAACTGAAGATGATTCAAAGAAATGGAAAGATATCCCATGCTCTTGGATTGGAATAATTAATATAGTTAAAATGACCATACTACGCAAAGCAGTCTATGAATTTAACATGATCCCTATCAACATAACATTTTTCACAGAACTAGAACAAATAATCCTAAAATTTATATGGAACCATAAAAGACCCAGAATTGCCAAAGCAATCCTGAGGAAAAAAACAAAGCTGGAGGCATAACCCTCCCAGACTTGAGGCAATACTATAAAGCTACAGTAATCAAAACAGTTTGGTACTGGCACAAAAACAGATATATGGATCAATGGAATAAAGAACCCAGAAATAAACCCACACACCTATGGTCAATTAATCTTCAACAAAGGAGGCAAGAATATACAATGGAGAAAATACAGTCTCTTCAATAAGTGGTGCTGGGAAAACTGGACAGCTACATGTGAAAGAATGAAAGTAGAACATTCTCTAACACCATATACAAAAATAAACCCCAAATGGCTTAAAGAACTAAATGTATGACCAGATACTATAAAATTCCTAGAGGCAGAACATTCTTTGACATAAATCACAGCAATATTTTTTTGGACCTGTCTCCTAGAGTAATGGAAATAAAAGCAAAAATAAACAAATGGGACCTAATTAAACTTAAAAGGTTTTGTAGAGCACAGGAAACCATCACAAAATGAAAAGACAACCTACAGAACGGGAAGAAATATTTGCAAATGATATGACCAACAAGGTTTCCAATATATGAAAACAGCTCATACAGCTCAATATCAAAAAAGCAAATAACCCAATCAATAAATGGGCAGAAGACCTAAATAGACATTTCTCCAAAGAAACATACACGTAGCCAATAGGTACATGAAAAGATGATCCACATTGATAATTATTAGAGAAATGCAAATCTCTCTACAGCAAGGTATCACCTCACACCAGTCAGAATGGCCATCATCAAAAAGTCTACAAATAATAGGGCTTCCCTGGTGGCACAGTGGTTGAGAATCTGCCTGCCAATGCAGGGGACATGGGTTCGAGCCGTGGTCTGGGAAGATCCCACATGCCGCGGAGCAACTGGGCCCGTGAGCCACAACTACTGAGTCTGCGCGTCTGGAGCCTGTGCTCTGCAACAAGAGAGGCCACGACAGTGAGAGGCCCACACACCGCGATGAAGAGTGGCCCCTGCTCCCCGCAACTAGAGAAAGCCCTCGCACAGAAACAAAGACCCAACACAGCCAAAAATCAATCAATCAATCAATTAAAAAAATGGTGATGAATTATTAATGTTTATACTTAACATACATCAGATGCTGTATTAGGTTTATATTGCTGTTATAGCAAATGACCAAAAACGTAGTGGCTTAAAACAACTTAAATTCATTATCTTACAGTTCTAGAGCTCAGAAGTCCAAAATGGGTCTTATGGGGCTAAAGTCAAAGTGTTAGAAATGCTCCATGCCTTCCAGAGGCTCTAGAAGGGAATATGTTCCTTGCCTTTTCCAGCTTCTAGGGGCTTCATACACTGTGCTACTCATGGAAGCATTTCTGTGGCCTGTTTCCTTTGTCACAGCTTCTTTGACACTGACATTTATATCCCCCTCTTAGAGGAAACTTTTAAATTATATTTGGCCCACTTTGATAATCCAGAATAATCTTTTTCACATAATCATATATGCCAAGTACTTTTCTCAAGTATGGTAACATATTCACAGGTTTTAGAGATTAGGTTGTAGACATCTTTGTGGGGCCTTTATTCTGTCTACCACATGGTATGAACATTGTTTCCTTTAGTGCTCACAACTTAATACAGTGGGTGTTGTATAGAGCTGAAGTTTAGAGTGCAAGTGATTTTCCCAGTTCCCAGTAGAGCAGAATCAAATACAAAGATAATAATTAGATTTCTGTATAACTCCCTTTTTTTTTTTTTTTTGCGGTACGCGGGCCTCTCACTGTTGTGGCCTCTCCCGTTGCGGAGCACAGGCTCCAGATGCGCAGGCTCTGGACGCTCAGGCTCAGCGGCCATGGCTCACGGGCCCAGCCTCTCCGCGGCATGTGGGATCTTCCCGGACGGGGGCACAAACCCGTGTCCCCTGCATCGGCAGGCGGACTCTCAACCACTGTGCCACCAGGGAAGCCCTGTATAACTCCCTTTTTGCTGCCTCTGCCATTTTATGTTCAGTGTCCACAAGAGATGCTAAAGTTTGCCGTGTTCTCATAAAAGACAGTTAGATAACAAATCATTACCATTACATTCATTGAGCTTCTACTACTAAAAGAAATCTAATATTATCCTACAAAATTTGTGATTTGAAATGCATAATGAAACTCTATTATTCTCTCATTTAAAAATACTATAGGGGCTGCCCTGGTGGCGCAGTGGTTGCGCGTCCGCCTGCCGATGCAGGGTAACCGAAGGAAATAATAAAGATCAGAGAGGAAATAAATAAAATAGAGATTAAAAAAATTGAAAAGAAATCAATAAAACCAAGAGCTGGTTCTTTGAAAGGGTAAACAAAATTGACAAACCTCTGGCCAGGTTCACCAAAAAGAAAAGAGAGGACCCAAATAAACAAAATAAGAAATGAAAGAGGAGAAATAACAACCAATACCATAGACGTACAAAAAAATAATAAGGGAATACTATGAACAACTATATGCCAACAAATTGGATAACTTGGAAGAAATGGACAAGTTTCTACAAACACACAGCCCACCAAAACTGAACCAAGAAGAAACAGATAACTTGAACAGACTAATCACTAGACGTGAAATAGAATCTGTAATAAAAAAATTCCCTGCAAACAACAGTCCAGGACCAGAAGGCTTCACTGGGGAATTCTACCAAACATACATAGAAGAACTTATATCAAACCTTCTCAAACTCTTCCAAAAGACTGATGAGTAGGGAACACACCCAAAGTCATTCTATGAAGCCACCATCACCCTGATACCAGAACAAAACACACTACCAAAAAAGAAAATTATAGGCCAATATCTCTGATGAATATAGATGCAAAAATCCTTAATAAAATATTAGCAAACTGAGCCCAATAACACATAAAAAGAATCATACACCATGATCAAGTTGGATTCATCCCAGGATCACAAGGATGGTTCAACATATGGAAATCAATCAATGTGATACACCACATCAACAAAAGAAAAGACAAAAACCACATGATCATCTCAATAGATGCAGAAAAAGCACTTGATAAAATTCAACATCCATTCATGATAAAAACGCTCAACAAAGTGGGTATAGAGGGAACATACCTCAACATAATAAAAGCTGTTTATGACATACCCAAGACCAACATTATACTCAGTAATGAAAAGCTGAAAGCCTTCCCGCTAAAGCCTTCCCGCTAAAATCTGGAACAAGACAAAGATGCCAACTTTCACCACTTCTCTTCATTGCTGTGGAAGTCCTAGCCACAGCAATCGGACAATAAAAAGAAATTAAAGGTATCCAAATTGGAAGGGAAGAGGTAAAACTGTCATTATATGCAGATAACATGGGACTCTATATAGAAAACCCCAAAGACTCCACACAATAACTATTAGAACTGACATACAAATTCAGCAAGGTAGCAGGATACAAGATTAACATACAGAAATCTGTTGCATTTCTTTACACTAGCAATGAAATGTCAGAAAGTAAAAAAAAAAAAAAAAAAATCCCTTTTAAATTGCATCAAAATAAATTAAAATAAATAGGAATAAACCTGATCAAGGAGCTGAAAGACTTACATGTTGAGAACTGTAAGACACTGATAAAGGAAACTGAAGATGATTCAAAGAAATGGAAAGATATCCCATGCTCTTGGATTGGAATAATTAATATAGTTAAAATGACCATACTACGCAAAGCAGTCTATGAATTTAACATGATCCCTATCAACATAACATTTTTCACAGAACTAGAACAAATAATCCTAAAATTTATATGGAACCATAAAAGACCCAGAATTGCCAAAGCAATCCTGAGGAAAAAAACAAAGCTGGAGGCATAACCCTCCCAGACTTGAGGCAATACTATAAAGCTACAGTAATCAAAACAGTTTGGTACTGGCACAAAAACAGATATATGGATCAATGGAATAAAGAACCCAGAAATAAACCCACACACCTATGGTCAATTAATCTTCAACAAAGGAGGCAAGAATATACAATGGAGAAAATACAGTCTCTTCAATAAGTGGTGCTGGGAAAACTGGACAGCTACATGTGAAAGAATGAAAGTAGAACATTCTCTAACACCATATACAAAAATAAACCCCAAATGGCTTAAAGAACTAAATGTATGACCAGATACTATAAAATTCCTAGAGGCAGAACATTCTTTGACATAAATCACAGCAATATTTTTTTGGACCTGTCTCCTAGAGTAATGGAAATAAAAGCAAAAATAAACAAATGGGACCTAATTAAACTTAAAAGGTTTTGTAGAGCACAGGAAACCATCACAAAATGAAAAGACAACCTACAGAACGGGAAGAAATATTTGCAAATGATATGACCAACAAGGTTTCCAATATATGAAAACAGCTCATACAGCTCAATATCAAAAAAGCAAATAACCCAATCAATAAATGGGCAGAAGACCTAAATAGACATTTCTCCAAAGAAACATACACGTAGCCAATAGGTACATGAAAAGATGATCCACATTGATAATTATTAGAGAAATGCAAATCTCTCTACAGCAAGGTATCACCTCACACCAGTCAGAATGGCCATCATCAAAAAGTCTACAAATAATAGGGCTTCCCTGGTGGCACAGTGGTTGAGAATCTGCCTGCCAATGCAGGGGACATGGGTTCGAGCCGTGGTCTGGGAAGATCCCACATGCCGCGGAGCAACTGGGCCCGTGAGCCACAACTACTGAGTCTGCGCGTCTGGAGCCTGTGCTCTGCAACAAGAGAGGCCACGACAGTGAGAGGCCCACACACCGCGATGAAGAGTGGCCCCTGCTCCCCGCAACTAGAGAAAGCCCTCGCACAGAAACAAAGACCCAACACAGCCAAAAATCAATCAATCAATCAATTAAAAAAAAAGTCTACAAATAATAAATGCTGGAGAAGGTGTGGAGTAAAGGGAACTCTCCTACACTGTTGGTGAAAATGTAAACTGGTACATAGAAACCAGTATGGAGGTTCCTTAAAAAAATAAAAATAGAGTTACCATATGATCCAGCCACCCCACTCTTGGGCATTATGTCTGGAAAAAAAAAACCTCTAATTCAAAAGGATACATGCACCCTTATGTTCATAGCAGCATTACTTACAACAGCCAAGACATGGAAGCAATCTAATTGTCCACTGACAGCTGAACAGATAAAGAAGATGTGGGATATAGATATAGATATACATGCGTACATACAATGCAATATTACTCAGCCATAAAAAAAAAATGAAATAATGGCTGCATTATTGCAGCAACATGGATGGACCTAGATATTATCATACTAAATAAAGTAAGTTAGAGAAAGACAAATATCATATATGATATCACTTATATGTGGAATCTTAAAAAAATGATACAAATGAACTTATTTACAAAACAGAAACAGACTCATAGACATAGAAAACAAACTTACTGTTACCAAAGAAGAAAGGGAGGGGGGTGAGATAAATTAGGAGTTTGGAATCAACATGTACACACTACTATATATAAAGTAGATAAACATGACCTATTGTATAGCACAGGGAACTATATTCAATATCTTGTTATAACTTATAATGAAAAAGAATCTGAAAAATAATATATATATGTATATATGTATATATGTATAAATGAATCACTTTGCTGTACACCTGAAACTAAAACAACATTGTTAATCAAATATACTTCAATTAAAAAACAAAGAAATAGGGCATGGGGTTCAGTGAACTAAAATCCAGTCATCAACAGGCTGCATTCCTTTCTGAAGTCTCTAGAAGGGAATCTGTTTTCTGATCATTTGGGTTTGTGGTAGAAATCAGTTCCTTCAGGTTGTAAAATTCAGGTCCTTGTTTTCCTCCTAGCTGTAAACAGAGGGCTGTTCCCAGAACTAGAAGCTACCAGCTCTTGGTTCCTTTCCTTCATCTTCAAACCCAACAACAGCAGGTTAAGTCCTTTTCATGTCACATCTCTCTGAACCTTCTTCCACTGTGGTTACATCTTTTCCTGACCACATTTGAGAAAGATTCTCTGCTTTAAAGGATTTATGAGGCTAGAATGGGCCCACCCAAATAATCAAGGATAATCTCTTGATTTCCATGTCCTTAATCATAATCACATCTTCAAAGTCTTTTGCTATTCAAGGTATCATATTCAGAGATTCTAAGGGGTTGGGGAGTGAACATCCTTGAGGACTGTTTTTCTGCCTACTACATTAAACATTTCAATAATTACATTAATCATGAAAGACCAAAACACTCCAATTAAAAGACAAAGACTTTTGAATTAATATAAAACAAAACTCAAATATATACTGACTCCATGAGACACATGTTAAATATGAAACCACAGACATTTTGAAAGTAAAGAGATGAGAAAGATACACCATGTAAACATTAAGAATAAGATGGCTAGAGTGGCTATATTAATGTCAGACAAAATAGATTCCAAAACAAAAATATTACCAGAGATAAAGAGAAATCCTTCATGAAGATGAAATGGTCAATTCACCAGGAAGATATAGTAATTATAAACAGAGCTTCAAATTACATGAAGCAAAATTTACATAATTAATAGATAAACAATTACACAATCACCACTGGGAATTTTAATATCTCTCAGCATTTGCCAGAACTAGACAAAAAAAAAATCAATATAGATAAAGAACTGAACAGTGCTATCAACTACCTTGATTTAACTGATATTTAATAGATCACTACATCAAACAACTGCAAAATACACATTCTTTTCAAGTGCAATGATACGTTTAGTAGGATAGACCATATTCTGGTCTCATAAAACAGACTCAATATATTTTTAAAACATCTGTACAGATTATTCCTAACACAAATGAATAAAGGGGAAAATGAGGAAAGCAATAACTCATGGGTCAGTATGGATAATAGCTATTACTGTCTTCTTTTCAATTACAGTAGGGTTTATTGTGGTTCCTGAAGAACAATGCACTTTTTAGCACCAAAAACTCTAGTGAAGAAAGTTAAAGGCATATGACATGAGGGGATGGGGCAGCAATGTATACAAGAAACTGGGTAATTTTTTTTTTCCGGCTGTGCCATGCGGCTTGTGAAATCTTAGTTCCCTGACCAGGGGCTGAACCCAGGCCCTCGGCAGTGAAAGCCCAGAGTTCTAACCATTGGACTGCCAGGGAACTCCCCAAACTGGGTAATTTTGTGCACATAGATTTATTTCTCTATATCAAATACTGAAACCAATAAACACTTTAATTTTTTCTAAATGGTTTTTTTAAAAAAATTGCCTGAGAATTTTTGTCCTTTTAGCTGTAATCTCTCAAATAAAACTTTGACTTTCTAAAGGCTATGCCAATTAGGATCTCTCTATATACATAAATTAGAAAGAGCACCCAAACACCATCCACACATACCAAATCAAGAGCTCTGTATTCTCATTATTTTTGTGTCCAGTTGAAAAATTTATCTTTAATAAAAGATTTTTAAAATGTAAATGTCTTACAGTAATTAAACATCTAATCATAAATGAGTAGCCTAAAATAAGATAATGTAGGTGAGAACATTTTGTAAACTGTATAGTCCTGAAAATATAATCAGTATATATTCTATTGATATAATAGAAATATTCCATGTGATACTTTCATTTTATAAATTCAATTCTAATACTGGCTTCTCTAGGAGTTTAACCTAACATAATGAAGAACCAATTATTTCCCCTAAAAATGGGAGAAAACATTGCATTTCTGAAGACACACATATATTACATACTTAGTGGTATTATTTACTTATGAGAAAGTAGTAATTTAATATTCTATTTATGACATACTGTCCTTCAGTGTTCAGGTTTCTCTTCCTCAAGACAACCTTCTTGACCTAACCCACTGTGATGGTTAATTTTCTGTGTCAATTTGGCTGGGCCACGGGGTGCCTAGGCATTTGGTCAAACATTATTTTGAGTTTATGAATTTCTATTCAGCTTATAAATTTCTAAAAGAAAATGGCCTTTTGATACATGTAATTGCTGAAAAAACTGGACATCCCAATGGATTTGGGCATCTCCAATCCTGGTTTGGTATAAAGGCAATCAGGGCCCTAGAATGGAAAAGGACCATCACATGGCAGGGAAATGCTCCTCCTTGCATTCTACTCAGCCACTTGTTCAAAGTGAGACAATCATCTCCCCAGAATAATTAAGGCAGAGATGGCTAGAGGTAAATAATTATCATGGTTGAAAATTTGTGATTTTAAAATAATTCCAGTTGGACCTCTTTCCTAATTGCATTCATTACCCTAGAAAAAATAATGAAACTTAAGTTAGGAAGTGTTTTGGCATGTAGACATACTTCAAGATTTTTTCTTTTGTCAGGGTATGTGAATTAAGAACAGAATGGAATTTTTAAAAGTAGTTCAATGGTGGTTAAAATTACTCTTTCTTTTCTATTCTTTCTGTAAAAAAACTTTTTAATCAACACTTAAAGCCAAATGTCTAGGTTTTGTACACATCAACAGAAAATACAAACAAGAAATAGAAAGAACACAGAGACTACTATTGATCCCTCTTTACACAAAAGGAGTTATTTTCTTTGGTATTGGCTTTAAAAAGTGGTGTTCCTCCCCTCTCCCTCCCCTTCAATAAAGGAACCAACAATTCATTGTGTGTAAGCTGGAGCTGCAAGGAATTACTGAAAAAGAACTAAAAAAAAGAAAAGAAAAAAGAAAAAAAAAAGCATTATACCAAAGAGAGAAATACATTTCAAGTCAGACTTATCTACTCTCTTGGATTTAGGCACATACATTTTTTAACTGTGAGCTGAATGAATAAGCATGAATACAAGCCTGTGTTGATGGTGCCTTGCACCCAACCACATTACTAAAATCCTTTTCTATATAAATTTCCCAGTGTTGCATTCCTTTTATTCTCTACATTGTTGTACCATAAATACCTAGTTTAAACGAACATGCAATGCCATTTTAGTGAGCCTCTGGAGAGCCATTCATTTAAGTACATGTAATAGCAAGGGGAACAACCTAGGACCCATTATACTAGCATACTCCTCCATGTAAAAAAATGATATATTTCTGTCAAAAGCTGATATTTATGACTCTAAATTTTAAACTAGACTTGTGAGAAATAAGTTGTTCTTTTATCCAAAGACTACTACAGTGTTTCCGACATACAAAAGTATCATTGACGCATATTTTTTTAAGTTACTTTTTACATATTTATTACAATGTAATACAAGTTTTTTAAAAGCTCAATACTCACAGCTAGCACTTTTTTCTATTTTCCTTCACCATCTACTTTACATGGGCAGTTTTATAGTCAGCTTTCTTCACTTAATACAGTATCATAAACATTTTACTCTGCTGTTACCTGCTTTTCTTAATATCCTATTGCAAGTATGTACATACTTACCATAATCATTCCAGCTATTTACATTTTTCCTGTTATAAATCACACTGTAATAAACATATTTGTGTATATAAGTTTTTATAATTTAAATAAGATGAATTCTGAGAAATAGAATGGTCTTTTAATGACATTCTTTCCTGAATATAAGAAATTAAATCAGTAATCCAGTTTAGTCACTTCCTTTCATAATAGATAAGTAAGAATCCAAGCCTCCTTTTACACAATTGTAAAACAGGTTGATAACTCAGACTTGGGGTTAGTAGGTCTAGGTCTCAATTCTATCTTTAATACCTGTACAATCTTTGGGAAGTGACTTACCTCTTACAGTTCTTATTTTTCTCATCTTAAAATGGGAATAGTGACCTCTGGTTTCCAGTTCAGCATGTAAGGAGCTTAGAAGTCACTACCCCATCCTAATAACAAGTAAAAAGCTGAAGAAATGGAAAAATCAACAACTCCTCAAATTATCAGAAATGTGATATCACACAGGGTAACAGCTGCCCCCAAAATTGGAGCATCAGACAAGAGGACACAGAGAATCCCAACTTACCAAAGCAGAAACCCACAAGCACTGTGGGAACCAGTGCCAGGGTAAGGAAACCTGAACTGTAATTGACGAATTACTGGAAGCTCAGCATGGACAGCTCTGAGCGTTAACAACTCAAGGGAGACTCCCATTGTTGTTGGAGAAGAGCACAGGAGCTCAACCGGGTCCATGAGGTGAACATCAGAGAAAAATCCCCTCAAGCTTCCGGCAAGAAGAAAGGGGAAAAAAGCCAATTTGAAAGGTACAAGAACATTCTGTTCTTTTTTTTTTTTTAAACATGTTTATTGGAGTATAATTGCTTTACAATGGTGTGTTAGTTTCTGCTTTATAACAAAGTTAATCAGTTATACATACACATATGTCCCCATATCTCTTCCCTCTTGCATCTCCCTCCCACCCTCCCTATCCCACCCCTCTAGGTGGTCACAAAGCACCGAACTGATCTCCCTGTGCTATGCAGCTGCTTCCCACTAGCTATCTATTTTACGTTTGGTAGTGTATATAGGTCCATGCCACTCTCTCACTTTGTCACAGCTTACACTTCCCCCTCCCCATATCCTCAAGTCCATTCTCTAGTAGGTCTGTGTCTTTATTCCTGTCTTGCCCCTAGGTTCTTTTTTTTTTTTTTTTAATTTTATTTATTTATTTATTTTTGGCTGTGTTGGGTATTCGTTTCTGTGCGAGGGCTTTCTTCTAGTTGCGGTGAGCGGGGGCCACTCTTCATCGTGGTGCGCGGGCTTCTCACTGTCATGGCCTCTCTTGTTGCGGAGCACAAGCTCCAGACACGCAGGCTCAGTAGCTGTGGCTCACAGGCCCAGTTGCTCCGCAGCATGTGGGATCTTCCCAGACCAGGGCTCAAACCCGTGTCCCCTGCATTGGCAGGCAGATTCTCAATCACTGTGCCACCAGGGAAGCCTTTGCCCCTAGGTTCTTCATGACCTTTTTTTTTTTTTTTTTTTTTTTTTTTTTTTTAGATTCCATATATATGTTAGCATAACCCAGCAATCCCACTACTGGGCATATACCCTGAGAAAACCATAATTCAAAAAGAGTCATGTAGCAAAATGTTCATTGCAGCTCTGTTTACAATAGCCAGGACATGGAAGCAACCTAAGTGTCCATCAACAGAGGAATGGATAAAGAAGATGTGGCACATATATACAATGGAATATTACTCAGCCATAAAAAGAAACATTCTGTTCTTAACAAGGCCTGCCTTCAGGAGAAATTATTTTACCAGAGCCTAAGATTCTGGGGCTTTATAATAGCCTAACTTACCTGGGAGGGAAATACTCAACTCTATTTCCCTCTAGCTTTCTGCATAGGGGAAGGGAAACACACAACTCCAGCCTCCTCTAGCCATTCTGTGCTGACTAATGGGGAGAGAACCTGAGAATCGCTGGTGAAGTTTAAAGTCCAGGAGCATAGGCTCACCAGAAGACTGAGACTTAATCAGAGGACTACAGAATGCTTCCCCTCCCCCACACCTCACCATACATTACTGAAGGCCTATTTACTATCGTTCTTTTTACCCAGTACATCATGTCTCCCTTTCAACACAAAATTATAAGGCATACTAAGAAGGCAAAAAACAGTTTTGGGAGAATGAACAAGCATTAGAACCAGAGTCAGCAGGAATGCTGGAGTTATCAGACCAGGAGTTTTTAACAAGTATGATTAGTATGCTAAGAACTCTAATGTACAAGAACAGATGAATAATGTAAGCAGAGAGATGGAAATTCTAATAAAGAATCAAACAGAAATTCTAGAGATCAAAAGCACTGTAGTAGAAATGAAGAATGCCTTTAATAAGCTCATCAGTAAACAGGAAACAGCCTAGGAAAGAATCTCTGCACTCAAGAATATTACAATAGAAAATTCCAAAAGTGAAAAGCAAGGAGAAAAAAAGACATACTCACAAAACCCCCAATAGAGCAGCATGCCCACGAACTGTGGTATAACCACAAAATTTGTAACATATGTGTAATGGGAATACCAGAAGGAGAAGCTAAAGAGAGAAAGGAATGGAAGTAGTCTTTGAAGCTATAATAACTGAGAATTTCCCCCAAATTAATGCCAGGCACCAAAATGTACATCCAGGAATCTCAGAGAACACTAAGCAGATAACACGAAGAAAAATCCCTACACATAGGCATATCACCACGACTACTGAAGCCCATGCACCTGGAGCCCATGCTCTGCAACAAGAGAAGCCACCACAATGAGAAGCCCGCGCACCGCAATGAAGAGTGGCCCCTGTTCGCGGCAACTAGAGAAAGCCCATGCGCAGCAATGAAGATCCAACACAGCCAAAAATAAATAAATAAACTTAAAAAAAAATTAAAGATAAAGAAAAAATCATGAAAGAAGCCAGAGGAAAAACCCACCTTACCTATAGAAGAGCATGGATAATAATTACATCTTACTTCTCCTAAAAAAATAAATAAATAAAATACAAGCAAGAGGAGAATGAAGTGAAATATTTCAAGTATTGAGAGAAAAGAACCCTACCAACCTAGGATTTGGTACCCTGCAAAACTGTCCATTAAAAGTGAAGCAGAGGGCTTCCCTGGTGGCGCAGTGGTTGAGAGTCCGCCTGCCGATGCAGGGGACGCGGGTTCCTGCCCCGGTCCGGGAGGATCCCACATGCCACAGAGCGGCTGGGCCCTTGAGCCATGGCCACTGAGCCTGCGCGTCCTCCGCAATGGGAGAGGCCACAGCAGTGAGAGGCCCGTGCACCGCAAAAAAAAAAAAAAAAAAAAAAAAAAAAAAAGTGAAGGAGAAATAAAAACTTTCTCAGACAAATACAAATTAAGGGAATTTGTTTCCAGTAGATCTGCCTTGCAAGAAACATTAAAAAGAAATTCTTCAGAGAGAAGGAAATGATATAGGTCAGAAACTTGGATTTACATAAAAAAGGAAGAACATTAGAGAATTAATAAGTGAAGATGAAATATTTCTTATTCTTACTTGATTTAACATATTTCTTATTCTTAATTGATTTAACAGATTTCAGTTTGTTCAAAATAATTATAGCAACAAAACTTAGATTATGTCCTTTTATGTATAAGTGAAATAAATGACAGCAATTATACAAGGGATGGGAGGGAAGAATTACAAATATTTTGTTATTATAAGGTACTTGCAATACCTGTGAATTGATATAATGTTATTTGAAAGCAGACTTGGATTGACTGTAGGTATATATTGCAAATCTATGGCAATCAATAACAAAAGTAAAAAAAAAAATACAACTGATAGGCTAAGAAAGGAGAAAATATGGAATCATATAAAATGCTCAATTAAAACCACAAAAGACAGAAAAAGAGTAAAAAGGAACAAAGAACAAAGGCAGCAAATAGAAAACAGACACAAATATGTTAGATATTAATCCACTATGTCAATAATCACTTTGAACATCAATGGTCTAAATTTACCAGTTAAAAGATAGAAACTGAAAGAGAGGATCAAAAAACAAGACCCAACCATATGCTGTCTACAAGAAACCCTCTTTAAAGACAGGCACTCTCATTCATTGATGGTGGGAATGCATAATGGTACAGCCACTTTGGAAGACAATTTGGCTGTTTCTTACAAAACTAAACGTACTCTTACCCTATGATCTAGCAATCAAACAACCTAAAGGAGTTGAAAACTTATGTCCACACAAAAACCTGCACATGGATGCCAAAACTTGGAAGCAAACACATGTTTTTTAGTAGGTGAATGGATAAACTGTGGTATATCCAGACAATGGAATATTATTTAGCACCAAAAATGAATGAAATATGAAGCCATGACAAGACACAGAGGAAACATAAATGCATATTACTAAGTGAAAGAAGTCAATCTGAAAAAGCTATATACCATATGTTTCCAAATATATAACATTCTAGAAAAAGGCAAAGCTATGGAGATAGTAGAAATTTCAGTATTTGCCGAGGGTTGTAGGGAGGGGGGTGGTGAATAGGCAAAGCATAGAGGATTTTTTTAAAAACTATTTTTCAAAGTCATTTTAGGGTCACAGAAAAATTAACAGGAAGGTACAGAGATTTCCCATATACTCCCTGCCCCCACACATGCACAGCCTCCTGCATTATCAACATCCCCAGCAGAGTGGTACATTTGTTACCACTGATGAACCTACAATGACACATCATAATCACCCAGAGACTACAGTAGACTAGGGTTCACTCTTGGTGTTGTACATTCTATGAGTTTGGACAAAGGGATAATGATATGTATCCACCACTGTATGTAGTATTGTACAGAAGTTTCACTGTCCTAAAAATCCTCTGTGCATAGAGGATTTTTAGAGCAGTGAAAATACTATTTGATACTGTAATGATGGATATATGTCATTATACATTTGTCAAAACCCATAGGGTATACAACACAAAGAGTGAATGAAGCCTAGTGAAAACTGCAGACTTTGGGTGATAATGATGTGTCTATGTAGGTTCATTTACTGTAATAAATGTACCATTTTGCTAAGGAATTTTTATAATAGGGGAGGCTGTGCATGTGTGAGAACAGGGGGTAAAGGGAAACTCTCTGCTCTGTTCTTTCTGCTCAATTTTGCTGTGAAGCTAAAACTGCTTGAAGAAATGAAGCTTATTAATTATAAAGAAATTGGGAGTAATAATGCTTATTTGCCCATACAAGTGATTGTGCACATTAAAAAATGTAAGGTCAATACAAATATAAATTATTATGTTGTTATATTCAAGGTAATTGTAATATTTGGCAAATCAGTAAACACTTGGATAACAAATAAAAAAGAAATTCATGGCAAAAAAATATCAATGCAACTAGATTTCATTTAAAATTTGCTAAAAAATGAGATGATCCTGTACTAGTGATAATTATATAGTTGCTCTAGATGAAAAACAAATGGAGTTTTTATGAAATATTTCTGAGGTTTAGAAAACTGATGCTTCCAGTTTGGAACTAGTGTTACTAGAAAAAGGCATCAATAAACAGCTCACTGATCTTTACATTGTGTTTTCAGTCTCCTTTCAGCAATAGTTTTGGAATCCCTGACATCCCAGGTTCTTCTTTATGGATTCTGAATATCTCTGGCAGAACCAAGAATCAGAAGCATTTTAGCCAGCTAAATGGTTGTAGCCTTTATCTTCAAGGAAGATGTCTGTTTTAATTATATCCAACTTTTGTTTAGTTTGAAATGTGACCAGCAACACTTAAAATACATATACAGTTCTATCTGTTCTAATACTATGTTAAATACAAACAATACTGGATTTTTTTTTTCACTTTCAATCGTTCAATTTCAAATTACTTTCATCCTCAGAATCAGTGAGTAATGAACAATCATTTGGAATATGTTTTTATGATATTTAAACATCCTATAGATATGACATGGTATTTATATCAATGTGCATTTCCACACGAACTTTGTTTCTATTTTATTTTCAGAAATAACTGCTTATTTTAATTAAAATAAATCGACTCCACGACAAGAGGATGAACAAGGTCTTTCTAAGGAGCTTGAGGTGAGGAGAGTTTGGGTGACAAGTACTTAATGGCCTGATTATACTGTTTTGGTGGAATAAAAGCTATTTAACTTTGGTTTTTACTCCTAAAAGATAAACTGGGCCATATTAAAAATTTTAAGCGTTTACTTGGGCAAAAATCGATTACAGTCAGGCATAACCAAATAGGAAGTGGTTAGGAGAGCTCCACCAACAGGAGCTGAGGAGAGATTTTTAAAGAGAAAAAGTGGAAGGAAATTGTTGATTGGCTGTAGCTTAAAGTCTAGCTGGTTGTTTGTGACTGGCTGTCCTTAGGTTTCAATTTTGCAATCTTGAGGCATTTACAGGCTAAGATTTTGGTTTGCTTACTTGCACCACCTCAGTCTACTAGTGTCCTTGTTTAATTAGTTTAACATCACACATTAACAAGGTTATGTCAGATTGTTGGTTATTTTTACTTGTAGATTTTAAGTCTGGGAAATCAGGATAATTTTAGAGTTTAACAAAATCCCTCTGTTGTTTGCACATAATCTGAAATAAGAAAAATCAGTGAAAAGATGAAAAGGAGAATCAGAAATATGGGATTGTATTTGAGAAAACATATCACAGGAATAAAAAGTGACCGTCAATTTTGGTTTGAAGCGTATGTAATATCAGGATTATGGTTCAAACAAAAGGCAACGTATATGAAATCAGAGAAGACAGTGCTCCATTGGTTCTTGGTTTGTCTATTTATAGGTAATCATATTTATGACTCCTGAAGAGTTCTGGAAACTGAAATGGAGGCCACAGTGGTTGTATAACATGTCCACTTAGCAATTCTGTGACGATGGCAGGTTATCTGGAGCCCTACGTGCGTGAGTACCTCATTGACTTCCAGGGAGCAAGAAAAGGAGATTTGGTGCCAAACAGGCCCCTCAGGATATCAGAGAAAGAGGAAATGGCTGTGAGGCAGTTATGTAAAAGCACGTCCTGAGGCTGGGAATGACACAGGGATTTTTTTAGCCTGTTTTTGGCCTGATGTACTAGGCTTGTAATCAATAAGGAAAATATGCAGCTTTGGGTTATAGCCTTTAATTCTCCTTGAACTTATTTCTAGAGAACTCTTTTCCTCCTTAATAAGCAAGACTATAAAACTGAAACTTCAGGTGGCAATTTGGAAACCTAAAGAGCTGTGAGGGCTGAAAGGGGGAAAAATGATCTCCCCACTTTGTGGCAGTAGCTGTAGCTCAAGGAATGAGAAGAGAAAAGCGGACAGTATCTGCGTATGGACAGCAGCAAAAGGAGACAACAGGTACCTGGGAAACAGGCAGAGAGAGACGAGCTAGAGGGTTCAGAGGACCCATCCTAATACTTAAGGGAAGGCTCAGAAGATACAGCACAGTCCCAGCAAAGAAAACAAACAAAAGAAGAAAACGGGTACTAGAAAATTATCCAACATCTACTGAACTGAATTGAAACAAGCAGTTAAAATGAACCCCATGAGGGTTAGAATTGGTTTTGTAACTTTCCATCAGGTATATGTAAGTATTTATTGTCACACAGTGACTTGATTTATCTTTCAACTTTGGAAGTGGGACATTTAATACATCAACAGGCCTACAGCTTCTTAGAGATTAGCAGAGTCTCACCTGGTTGGCCCGTGGTGCCTCCCTCTCAGTTGACATTGCCCCAAATCATATCAAAGGAACCCAGTCTACAGTCTCATAGGATAAGGGGGGAGAGTTATCCATTCTACCTACTATACTAATAAAGCTCCTCAACCTTATCTCCTCTGTGGAAGCCCATCCCTTCCACCTGAAGGATGAAGAGGCTGAGGGTGTGGAGGGCAGTCTTCATTGTTTTGGAGAAGTCATTGTGACAATGTTAAACCAGCAATAATTTCCCTACATGACAATCACCCAAAGGTACAGTGCTATAGTCATTTTCTGGCCTTCATTTTGAACAGCTCTTTTAAAAGAGACAAATATTTGAATATTATTCTTAGATGCTTTCTTCTCCCTAACCTGCAAAGGAAGGTACGGTTTTGAATTTTAATTTATCTACCTTGAAATTTTGGTAAAAATTTTCCCCCAAGACCTGTTGGCTAAAAATACCCCACTATCTGTACTAATACCTTTCTATCAAGTTAATATTTTAATGATAAGTAGTATCAGCTGCTGTATTCTTGGGCTTGTTTTTAATAAATTGGTTTCTATTTTGATGTTCTCTAAATATTAAAATACAAAGTCTTTCTAGCCAAGGTAGTCTGCTGGATCACTGAAATTCAAAGGGGTCATAAGAGAGGAATATCACTGGCTCATCAACATTTGAAAATTTCATTTTCTTCCTGCAATATTTAATTATTACAAAGAACCAGAGCATTGGATGGAAAGAGAAAAGTTTTATCTCAAGTGGCCCAGGGATGCATCATTTAGAAAGGCTGTGTTGATTTTTGTGTATGAGGAGGTAGAGAGGATTGTGGTGTTATGATTTTTTAAAACAAACTAAACTGGGTTTTATCTTTATTGCCACACAGAGATAAAATAGGCTTTTGTCAGAGGGAAAAGTCACCAGGAAGAGTTAGGTTGCAGAGGTCTCGCTTCAAGGAATCTCATCTAATCAGGGGTGCAGCAAACCAGTCACGTCAGATCTGAGGCTTGCCATACAGAGGGGCTCTTCAAAGACTTGCCTTCAAACCTATGGGACTACTCAGATCATTTGCTCCCGGAGTGACTTCCCTGGCATTGATATTAGCATCCTCTGTTCCTGCTGGTTGCCACACACAGCCCGGAAGTGGAAAAACAGACTCTCTAGAAGAACAATCTCCTCATTCAAAAAGGCAGAATAAAAATGCATATAAAAAACACATCTATCTTTTTTCCCCAGCTTTATTGAGATATAATTGACATATAACACCTTGTAAGTTTAAGGTATACAAGGTGTTGACTTGAGCCACATATATATTGTAAAATGATGACCAGCACAGCATTAACTAATGCCTCCATCCCGTCACATAGTTATCTTGTGCCTTTTTTGAAGTGAAAACATTTAAGATTTACTCTCTTTTACCAACTCTCAAGAATATAAAACAGTATTGTTAACTATAACCACCATGCTGTACATTAGATCCCCAGAACCTATTCATCTTATAGCTGAAGGTTTATACTCTGTGATCAACATCTCTCCATTCCCCTCACCAATCAGCCGCTAGTAACTACTATTCTTGCCTCTGTTTCTGTGAATTTGACTTTTTTAGATTCCACATAGAAGTAACATCACATAGTATTTGTCTTGCCTGTCTGACCTATTTCACTTAGCATAAAGCCCTCAAGGTCCATCCACACTATTACCAATAGCAGGATGTCTTTCTCAAGGCTGAATAACATTCCACTGTATATGTATACTGCATTATCTTTATCCAGTCATCCATTGATGAACATTTAGGTTGTCTCCATAACTTGGTTATTGTGAATAATGCGTCAGTAAACATGGGAGTGTAGATATCTTTTTGATATCTTGTTTTCATTTCCTTTGCGTATACACTCAGAAGTGGGATGGCTGGACCATAGGGTGGTTCTTTTTCTAATTTTTTTGAGGTCTTCCACACTGTTTTCCATAGTGGCTACACCCATGTGTATTCCCACCAACAGTGCACAAGAGTTCCCCTTTCTCCACCTCCTTGCCAACACTTGCTACCTCTTGTCTTTCTGATGATGGCCATTCTAACAGTGATATCTTATTGTGATTCTGATTTACATTTCCCTGATGATTAGTGTGATGTTGAACACCTTTTCATATATCTGTTGACCATGTGTATCTTCTTTGGAAAAATGACTATTCAGTTCCTCTGTCAACTTTTTAATCAGATTCTTGGTTTGTTGCTATTGAGTTGTACAATTTCTTTAAAATTTTGGATATTAACCCCTTATCAGACTTTATGATTTGCAAATATTTTCTCCCATTCCCTAGGTAGCCTTTTCATTTTGATGATGGTTTCATTTGCTGTGCAGAAGCTTTTTAGACGGATGTAGTCCCACTTGTTTATTTTTGCTTTTAAAATAAAATCCACAAAAATCATTGTCAAGAGCATTGTCAAGGAGCTTACCCAATGTGTTTTCTTCTAGGAGTTTTACAGTTTCAGGGCTTACGTTCACATCTTTAATTCATTTTGAGTTGATGTTTGTGAGTGGTGTAAGATAGAGTTCAATTTCTTTTCTTTTTCTTTTTTTCTGCATGTACCTGTCCAGTTTTCTCAACACCATTTATTGAAGAGACCATCCTTTCACCATTGTATGTTCTTCGCTACTTTATGATAAATGAATTAACCAAATATGCATGGGTTTATTTCTTGGCTCTTTATTCTATTCCATTGATCTATGTGTCTGTTTTTACACCAACAGAGTATTTCTTGTGATTACTAAGGCTTTGCAATATAGCTTGAAATCAGGAAACATAATGCCTCCAGCTTTGTTCTTTCTCAAGATTGCTTTGGCTATTTGGAATCTTCTGTGGTGCCGTTCAAATTTTGCGGTTGTTTTTTCTATTTCTGTGATACATGCCATTTGAATATTGATAGGGATTGCATTGAATCTATAGATATCTTTGGGTAGTGTGGACACTTTTACAATACTCATTCTTCTAATCCATGAGCAGGGAATATCTATTTATTTGTGTCTTCTTGAATTTCTGTCATCAGTGTCATAGATTTCAGTGTACAGATCTGTAAACTTTTTGGTTAAATTTATTCCTATTTTATTCTTTTTGCTATTTTATTTTATTTTTTTATTTTTTATTTTTTTCGTGGTATGCGGGCCTCCCTCCGTTGCGGCCTCTCCCGTTGCGGAGCACAGGCTCCGGACGCGCAGGCTCAGCGGCCATGGCTCACGGGCCCAGCCGCTCCGCGGCATGAGGGATCCTCCCAGACCGGGGCGCGAACCCGGTTCCCCTGTATCGGCAGGCGGACGCGCAACCACTGCGCCACCAGGGAAGCCCGTTTTTGCTATTTTAAAGGGATTGTTTTCTTACCTCTCCTTCTGATAGTCTGTTGTTAGTGTATAGAAATACAACTGATTTTTTTTTAAACATCTTTATTGGAGTATATAACTGCTTTATAATGGTATGTTAGTTTCTGCTTTATAACAAAGTGAATCAGCTATACATATACATATATCCCCATATCTCCCGCCTCTTGCATCTCTGTCCCACCCTCCCTATACCACCTCTCTAGATGGTCACAAAGCACCGAGCTGATCTCCCTGTGCTATGCGGCTGCTTCCCACTAGCTATCTATTTTACATTTGGTGGTATATATTAGTCCATGCCACTCTCTCACTTCGTCCCAGCTTACCCTTACCCCTCCCCATGTCCTCAAGTCCATTCTCTACATCTCTGTCTTTATTCCTGTCCTGCCCCTAGGTTCTTCATAACCATTTTTTTTTTTTTTAGATTCCATATATATGTGTTAGCATACGGTATTTGTTTTTCTCTTTCTGACTTACTTCACTCTGTAGGACAGACTCTAGGTCCATCCACCTCACTACAAATAACTCAGTTTCATTTCTTTTTATGGCTGAGTAATATTCCATTGTACATATGTGTCACATCTTCTTTATACATTCATCTGTCTATGGACATTTAGGTTGCTTCCATATCCTGGATATTATAAATAGAGCTGCAGTGAACACTGTGGTATACGACTCTTTTTGAATTATGGTTTTCTCAGGGTATATGCCCAATAGGGGGATTGCTGGGTCATATGGTAGTTCTATTTTTAGTTTTTTAAGGAACGTCTATACTGTTCTCCATAGTGGCCGTATCAATTTACATTCCCACCAACAGTGCAAGAGGGCTCCCTTTTCTCCACACCCTCTCCAGCATTTATTGTTTCTAGATTTTTTCACGATGGCCATTCTGACTGGTGTGAGGTGATACCTCATTGTAGTTTGGATTTGCATTTCTCTAATGATTAGTGATGTTGAGCATTCTTTCATGTGTTTGTTGGCAATCTCTATATCTTCTTTGGAGAAATGTCTATTTAAGTCTTCTGTCCATTTCTGGATTGGGTTGTTTGTTTTTTTGATGTTGAGCTGCACGAGCTGCTTGTAAATTTTGGTTCTAATGTCATTCTTTTATATGTAGCTGTCCAGTTTTCCCAGCACCAAAAATTGAAGAGGCTGTCTTTTCTCCATTGTATATTCTTGCCTCCTTTATCAAAAATAAGGTGACCGTATGTGCGTGGGTTTATCTCTGGGCTTTCTATCCTGTTTCATTGATCTATATTTCTGTTTTTGTGCCAGTACCATATTGTCTTGATTACTGCAGCTTTGTAGTACAGTCTGAAGTCCGGGAACCTGATTCCTCCAGCTCCATTTTTCTTTCTCAAGATTGCTTTGGCTATTCGGGGTCTTTTGTGTTTTGATACAAATTGTGAAATTTTTTGTTCTAGTTCTGTGAAAAATGCTGTTGGTAGTTTGATAGGGATTGCATTGAACCTGTAGATTACTTTGGGTAGTACAGACATTTTCACAATGTTGATTCTTTCAACCCAAGAACATAGTATATCTCTCCATCTGTTTGTATCATCTTTGATTTCTTCCATCAGTGTCTTATAGTTTTCTGCATACAGATCTTTTGTCTCCTTAGGTAGGTTTAGCCCTAGGTATTTTATTCCTTTTGTTGCAATGGTAAATGGGACTGTTTTGTTTCAAATTTTTCATCATTAGTGTATAGGAATGCAAGAGATTTCTATGCATTAACTTTGTATCCTGCTACTTTACCAAATTCATTGATTAAGTCTAGTAGTTTTCTGGTAGCATCTTGAAGATTCTCTATGTATAGTATCATGTCATCTGCAAACAGTGACAGCTTTACTTCTTTTCCGATTTGGATTCCTTTTATTTCTTTTTCTTCTCTGATTGCTGTGGCTAAAACTTCCAAAACTATGTTGAATAACAGTGGTGAGAGTGGACAACCTTGTCCTTTTCCTGATCTTAGTGGAAATGGTTTCAGTTTTTCACCGAGAACGATGTTGGCTGTGGGTTTGTCATATATGGCCTTTATTATGTTGAGCAAAGTTCCCTCTATGCCTACCTTCTGTAGGGTTTTTATCATAAATGGGTGTTGAATTTTGTTGAAAGTCTGACAGAATTCACCTGTGAAGCCATCTGGTCCTGGGCTTTTGTTTGTTGGAAGATTTTTAATTACAGTCCCAATTTCATTGCTTGTGATTGGTCTGTTTATATTTTCTCTTTCTTCCTGGTCCACTCTCAGAAGGTTGTGATTTTCTAAGAATATGTCCATTTGTTCCAGGTTGTCCATTTTATTGGCATATAGTTGCTTGTAGTAATCTCTCATGATCCTTTGTATTTCTGCAGTGTCAGTTGTTACTTCTCCTTTTTCATTTCTAATTCTGTTGATTTGAGTCTTCTCCCTTTTTTTCTTGATGAGTCTGGCTAATGGTTTATCAATTTTGTTTATCTTCTCAAAGAACCAGCTTTTAGTTTTATTGATCTTTGCTATTGTTTCCTTCATTTCTTTTTCATTTATTTCTGATCTGATCTTTATGATTTCTTTCCTTCTGCTAACTTTGCAATTTTTTGTTCTTCTTTCTCTAATTGCTTTAGGTGTTAGGTTCGGTTGTTTATTTGAGATGTTTCTTGTTTCTTGAGGTAGGATTTTATTGCTATAAATTTCACTCTTAGGACTGCTTTTGCTGCATCCCATAGGTTTTGGGTTGTCGTGTTTCCATTGTCATTTGTATCTAGGTATTTTTTGATTCCCTCTTTGATTTCTTAAGTGATCTCTTGGTTATTAAGTAGTGTATTGTTTAGCCTCCATGTATTTGTATTTTTTACAGAGTTTTTCCTGTAATTGATATCTAGTCTCATAGCGTTGGGGTTGGAAAACATACTTGATATGATTTCAATTTTCTTAAATTTACCAGGGCTTGATTTGTGACCCAAGATGTGGTCTATTCTGGAGAGTGTTCCATGAGCACTTGAGAAGAAAATGTATTCTGTTGTTTTTGGATGGAATGTCCTATAAAAATCAATTAAGTCCATCTTGTTTAATGTGTCATTTATAGCTTGTGTTTCCTTATTTGTTTTCATTTTAGATGATCTGTCCATTGGTGAAAGTGAGGTGTTAAAGTCCCCTACTATGACTGTGTTACTGTCCATTTCCCCTTTTATGGCTGTTAGCATTTGCCTTATGTAATTTGCATGGAATATCTTTTTCCATCCCCTCACTTTCAGTCTGTATGTGTCCCTAGGTCTGAAGTGGGTCTCTTGTAGACAGCATATATATGAGTCTTGTTTTTGTATCCATTCAGCCAGTCTATGTCTTTTGGTTGGAGTATTTAATCCATTTACATTTAAGCTAATTATTGATATGTGTGTTCCTATTACCATTTTTTAAATTGTTTTGGGTTCGTTATTGTATGGCTTTTCCTCCTCTTGTGTTTCGTGCGTAGAGAAGTTCCTTTAGCATTTATTGTAGCACTGGTTGTGTGGTGCTGAATTCTCTTAGCATTTGCTTGTCTGTAAAGGTTTTAATTTCTCCATCAAATCTGAATGAGATCCTTGCTGGGTAGAGTAATCTTGGTTGTAGGTTTTTCCCTTTCATCACTTTAAATATGTTCTGCCACTCTCTTCAGGCTTGCAGAGTTTCTGCTGAAAGATCAGCTGTTAACCTTATGTTAACAGCTAATCCCTTATGGGGATTCCCTTGTATGTTATTTGTTTTTTTTCCCTTGCTGCTTTTTATATTTTTTCTTTGTAGTTAATTTTTGATTGTTTGATTAATATGTGTCTTGGCATGATTCTCCTTGGATTTATCCTGTATGGGATGTTCTGTGCTTCCTGGTTTTGATTAACTATTTCCTTTCCCGTATTAGGGAAATTTTCAACTCTAATCTCTTCAAATATTTTCTCAGTCCCTTTCTTTTTCTGTTCTTCTTCTGGGACCCGTAGCATTCGAATGTTGGTGCATTTCATGTTGTCCCAGAGGTCTCTGAGGCTGTCCTCAATTCTTTTCATTCTTTTTTCTTTATTTTGCTCTGCAGTAGTTATTTCCACTATTTTTTCTTCCAGGTCACTTATCCGTTCTTCTGCCTCAGTTATTCTGCTATTGATTCCTTCTAGAGAATTTTTAATTTCATTTATTGTGTTGTTCATCATTGTTTGCTCTTTAGTTCTTCTAGGTCCTTGTTAAACGTTCTTGTATTTTCCCCATTCTATTTCCAAGATTTTGGATCATCTTTACTATCATTACTCTGAATTCTTTTTCAGGTAATCTACCTATTTCCTCTTCATTTGTTTGGTCTGGTGGGTTTTTACCTTGCTCCTTCATCTGCTGTGTGTTTCTCTGTCTTCTCATTTTGCTTAACTTACTGCGTTTGGGGTCTCCTTCTTGCAGGCTGCAGGTTCATAGTTCCCCTTGTTTTTGGTGTCTGCTCCCAGTGGCTAAGGTTGGTTCAGTGGGTTGTTAGGCTTACTGATGGAGGGGACTTGTGCCTATGTTCTGGAGGATTAGGCTGGATCTTGTCTTTCTGGTGGACAGGACCGCTTCTGGTGATGTGTTTTGGGGTGTCTGTGACCTTATTGTGATTTTAGGCAGCCTCTCTGCTAATGGGTAGGGTTGTGTTCCTGTCTTGCTAGTTGTTTGGCATAGGGTGTCCAGCACTGTAGCTTACTGGTTGTTGAGTGGAGCTGGGTCTTAGCATTGAGACGGAGATCTCTAGGAGAGCTTTCACTGTTTAATATTACGTGGAGCTGGGAGGTCTCTGATGGTCCAGTGTCCTGAACTCGGCTCTCCCACTTCAGAAGCACAGGATTGACACCCAGCTGGAGCACCAAGACCCTGTCAGCCAGACGGCTATCATGGCCACTGGGCAGTTGGAGGCTGGCAGGCAAGCAAGGGCCCACACGCACACCGGCACCCGACTGCGCCTCACACGAGTGGCACTCCCAGGTTAAATCGTCCAGGAAGCCTCTCCCCCGTGCCACAACTGATTTTTTTATATTGATTTTCATCCTGCGACTTTACTGAATTTGTTTATTAGTTCTAACAGTTTTTTGGTAGAGTTTTTAGGAGACCTTATGGCCTCCTACATATAATTTCATGTCATCTGCAAATAGAGATGATTTTACCTCTTCCTTTTGAATTTGGATGCCTTTTCTCCGCGCCCCACCCCCCCCCCCCCGCCCAATTATTCTGTCTGGGACTTCCAGTACTATGCTGAGTAAAGATTACAAGAGTAGGCATCCTTGTCTTGTTCCTGATCTTAGAGGAAAAACTTTCGCTTTACATTGTTGAATATGTTAGCTATGGCCTTGTCACGTACAGCCTTTTTTTGTGTTAGGTAGGTTCCCTCTACACACAGTTTGTTGAGAGTTTTTTTGTTTTTTAATCATGAATGGGTGTTGAAGTTTGTCAAATGCTTTTCTGCATATATTGAGATGATTATATGATTTTACCCTTCATTTTGTTAATGTGGTGTATCACATTGATTAATTTACAGATGTTGATCCATCCCTGCCTCCCTAGAATAAATTCCATTTGATCATGGTGTATGATCCTTTGATGTACTGTTGAATTTGGTTTGCTGATATCTTGTTGAGGAGTTTTGTGTCTATGTGCACCTAGAGGTATCGGCCTGTAATTTTCTTTTCTTGTTTCCTTGTCTGGTTTTGGTATCATGGTAATGCCGGTCTCATAATATAAATTTGGATGTCTTCCCACCTCTTCTATTTTTTAGAAGAATTAATACAGATCCATAATTAATGCAAATCCTTCTCAAAATGTTTGGAAGAATTCACCAGTGAAACCATCTGGTCTGAGACTTTTCTTTGTTGGAAGGTTTTTGATTACTGATTCAACCTTCATACTAGCAACTGGTCTATTCTCATCTTCTCTTTCTCATGATTCTGTTTTGATATATTGTATATATCTAGGAATTTATCCATTTCTTCTAGGTTGTCCAGTTTGTTGGCATATAATTATTTATAGCAGTCTCTTACGATCCTTTGTGTGATATCATTTATAATTTTATTTATTTGAGTCCTCTCTCTTTTTTTCCTGGTTAGTTTAGCTAAAGGTATGCTATTTTGTTTATCTTTTCAAAAAAATAAAAACAGCTCTTAGTTTTCTTGATCTTTCCTATTGACCTTTCAGTCTTTATTTCATTTATCTCCTATCTGATCTTAGTTATTTTCTTCCCAAAACTAACTTTGGGCTTATGTTTGTTCTTCTTTTTCTAGTTCCCTGAGGTGTAAAGTTAAGTTGTTTCAGATCTTTCTTTTTTCTTAATGTAGGCATTTATTGCACACTCTTAGTTTTGGAGGGGACCTTACAGATCACATTGTCAGCTTTTCTTTATAGGACATCTGCCACTTGATCATCCAGTGATGGGGAGCTCATGGACTTGAAATGAAACAAATCTCAATTTCGAGTATTTACTAAACATGAGAATGTCTTCCCTGATATTGAAATGAGATTTCCTTCTGAACTTCTATTCACTGGTCTATGCTTTAAGATTACCAATTATAAAGCAATTCTGTTAGTATTTTTACAAGAGCTTACTTGTTATATTTTATGATAATGCTCACATCCTCAGCTAAGGATTTCCAGTTCCAGAATTAACATCCTGGATACTTTAGATACTTTTTACATAATATGGCAAGGTCCCTTTTGTAGTCTAGCCACCATGCTCAAAACTTTCTACAGCTTTATCACAGTGCATTTTAAAACATGGTAACCAGATATAAATATATTATATGGGATATGACCAAGACAAGTACAGTGGTCTAAGTATGTTCTTTCTTCCTCTCTTAGTATAGATTAGATTTTCATGAGTATTTTTGGCAACTCACTACACATGGTGGCATATATTAAGTTTCAGTTAACTTAAGTGCTTACTATTTTTTCCAAGTGAGCTGTTTAATTGCTTTACTTGAAAAATAATGTAGAATTTTGAATTTTTACCTTGATTGTTTTGACTTTGATCTTGATTCTTATGATTCTGGATGACTGTATATTATCTATATATTTATATGGGAATAAAACAGGGTGAAGTGGTGAGCCTTCTTCTGTCCCATTAAAAAATGACCTATAAGTTGTTAATTATTTTTATATAAGATTATTTGGCTATGAACCTATGTAACTGCATATGTTGTTCTAGCTTATCTTCAGGGGAGAATTCTCCAAATGCCTGTTGAAAAGACTGTCATGTCTTTAGTGAATCCATTCTGCTTCCTGATAGGCACCAGGTTCCTCTGTTAAATATTAACAAGTTATGGACTTAAATTCTACCTAAATACTTTCAGGTGTGTATGTCATATTTTTTGAATCTGTAGCTAGAATTCAAATTTATCATTAAGATAATTAATATTTTATTAATAATAATTTGTAAAATAATATAATAATAATTTAAAAGAATAATAATTTTATCTTTTTTGAGGCCAACAAAATAAAAATATAACCTTCATCAAACTATCATTAAATGACCTTTCTACAATGATGTATGCACATTCCTTTCCATACCCTGAAATATAATTTAGCATAGGTTGCACAAGGCTTGAATCTTAAAACAGGAGTTTAAATTTGATGGGAGTCACCTAGAATGTTTGTGATCCTAGTTAAATGCCTTATATTCTTGGGACCTTGGTCTGTGAGGATGATGAATATGAAAGCACTGGTGGTGATAACCACAAATCTTGGATTCAAACATCTGTTTATCACATATACTATACCTATATGCACATTTTTTTCCCTTAAACTCTCCAAAATAATTAATTTTATGGATATTGCTGATTAGCACATTTCTTCCACCCCCATTCCCTGTATTCTTAGGAATATCTATTAGCCACACAACTAAAGTACTTAACTAAAGGAAAACACCATCTAAATTATCAAAAATTAACACACCATCTACACATAAACTCAGAATTCCGGAAAAAAACTCTATCTGCAAGTCAATAAGTTTACTGAAGCCAATGGTTTATGCTTTTTTCTCATGCAATTTAGTGAGGCTTGATATATATAACTTTGCCTCTTTATTCGGTCTCTCAGCATTTCCTAGAATTTTACTGCATGAAAACAGTAAACCCAGGAATATTCTTTTGAATTCACCTAGTTGCTCCAGTTCTTTCCTCTTTTGCCACTGGTCCCAGAACATTGTGTTTTTGGATTGCATCCCTTCCTTTGCCAAAGGTCACCCATTACTCCTATCTATGCCAATTTTACATCTGCAACATTTTGTCTACAAAAATCCTTTCTAAATCACCAGATAGCGTGGGCCTTAACTCCTTTTAATGGAAATTGCTGTCATCTTTCTGGTAATCTCATATTCTTTTCTCTGGGAGAGAGGAAATCAGTCTTTCAACAGAACATTTTAGAATTTAGTTATAAATCCATCTAACTGCCCACGATTTTAGAGTTTAGAAGTATGTTTTGGTAAAGTTTCAAAAGAAGGAAGCATAGCTGATGGTAAGATTGGTGAAGCTTTGGACAATATAGCTGTAAGTAATTCTTCAAGAATGTCATCTATTATGAGGCTAACACCTCATGTTATTCTCTCCCAAGCCACCGGTTTCACAACATTGGCAAGCATCTTTCACTTCCCTTCTAACATGTCCAGGCGCTCAATTGCAACACATAGAAAGCAGTGTTTTAAAGGACAAAAAGCCATATTCGGGCCACAATTTTGGCTTGCTTTCCCTGTTACTTTTCATCAGAATTATGCAATCTTTGGGTTGTTCCAGAAAATATGAAAACGATCATCATCCGTATAGGACCCTGTCCAACATGCTTAAGAATTTTTAATCACAATCCAGCTTGTGTTCGAGCTTTGCACGCAACCTCCACTGGAGAAAGATGTAAGCACTAAAGGATGGCAATGGCTTTCTTATCTGATGTCAGAAAAAAGAAAACTTGTTATTTTCACCAAAGGGAAAATTCTTTAACTAAGCAGACTGAACTGTGGATCTTTGGTATTATGAAGGACACTACAGAGTGTGTGTCTTTGATATAAGCCTAAACCTTTTAAACAAAATATTATTTCAGCTGATTGAACTGGGGATTATTGGTTATATGAAGGGCACAATAAAGTTGTGTGTCTTCATTACAAACCTAAATCTTTTTTTAATAGAGTGTTTGGACCATTATGTTTTCACATTTGCTTCTGAATAGGTAATGACTACCAATCATGCTCTTTTATAATAAATTATCAGTATGATCCCTAAAAGCCCTTGCATTAAAATGTGAGAATGAGTGGGAGTGATTTGTACTTTTGACTATTACTGTCATTAGCATTAGATGATTCCTTTTAATACTTTTCACTTGAGTGCCTATTATAAAATTATAATTTTTCAAATGGATATTTAAAAATCACAGGAAAAAGAAATGGGGTGTACAAAGGTGGAAACTACTCATGCAGGAAGTACTTTTCTTGCCTGGGGAACTCTATAATTTCCTGGGAAATGTTGTCATAAAACACTTCATATTTTTAGAATACTTTCACCATGAAAAACCTGCTACATTTTAATACCTTCTCTCTCTTCTTTTATTGCAAAAGGAAAAATCCGAGCTTCATGTGTTTTAAATAAATGATTGCCTTCACCCTCTTCTTCTCCTACTATTTGCCAAGCTTGATATTGTCTGGGTCTTTCTTTGGCCTCTTCTGAAGCATGAAGTTATGCCTGGCATTATCAGACACGTGTGGCAGGGCATTAATCCTTAGGCACTGAATGGTGTCACCCCAGCTGATGATGCTGGTCAAACAAGCACATAAGTTGATTCTGGCTTTTGAACTACATTAAGACATCCAAATGTATGTCTTTCCAGTATTTATGGAAAAAATGTTTTTTTTTTTTAAAGGGCAATCAGACTATAAAATAGTGGACCTTAAAAACACACAAAATCAGTGTCGTTGTGACTATTACAAATTTCATTTTTTTAAAAGGCACTATCAAGGTCAGGAGCAAACAGGGACTTTCTGCTTCAGAGAATGGAAACCCATATGGCAGGAGACAAGGCCTCTAGGGACAGTATATGTAGATCAAAACAGTGGGAGTGGAATTTTCCCGAGTTTTACTTCTATAAATAATTAACCAAATGTCTTTACATAAATAAATATTTCCCTCTGGGAATTACAGCATCATTAGGAATTTGTGAGTACTAATTCTAGTTTGGGCATCTATTCCCCAGTCTCATTTTTAGCATCTTTCTGTCTGCTTCTCTTTTAAGAAGTAATCTCCTATTTTCTGAAGAAAACAAGAGAAATTGCATAATAGTCAAAAATAATGTGTATTATTAAGAGCAAAATGGGACTACTGTAAGGGGAGGCATGACAAAGGGCCAGGAAAAAATCGGTTTTTTACCATTAAAAATCTATAAACCTCTAGTGTTGAAATTCATAAGGAGTGATGCTATCTCTTTCTCACCTTGGACCTTTATTCTCTTTCTCTCTTCTTGGTAAAGAGATGTCACTGAACCACTGGAGGTGGCTTACATTAGTCGTATTACCTTCACTTTTCAAACTAGTTACTCTTCAACATTATAGAGAAGACCATGGGGAGTTAGCCTACAACTCAACCATCAAGAAGTTAAAGAAGACAAGTATTCAAATCTCTTATTTCTGAAGTCATGACAGCCCCCTTTGTCATCTCAATATAGTTCAACACAAAAGAGAAAAAAAAAATGATGACTGTCAAATACTTATTTCCATAAACGAGGCTCTTGACTAGTGCTAGGAAAAGCAAATTAAGCAGGAAGACTTTTTATACTTTGGGGGGAGCAGGGAATCTAAAATAGGTAATAGTGATACAGTCATGCATGAACAGTAGATTTCACCTATCAGTGCTTTGTAACTATTATACCTAAAACCATTTGTATAAATCAGTTTCATAACTTCATTAAGAGAGCTCTTTGTAAAGGGAGTCCTGTGTAAATTTGTTCGCAGTACTAGTAATCACCTCTTCACTGATCAGTTCTGGAAGTCAGAATTTGGTAGGTCATATATTCTTAAATCAGGGAATTACCCACATTATAAAAGAGCAACATTTCTCTGAAGATCTCTCTTAGCTAGTTCTGGGAGGGGATCTAGTTTGGGAGCAGACCTAGACTGGTAGAAAGTAGGGTTTAATGAGGCAGCTAACCTTTGCCCATCCAGATCTATGATGTGTACTTCTATACCCTGGTCTGCACAGAGAGCTGGCCCCATCAACTTATCAAAGGCTTCCCTACCCTTTGGCTTCTTGTTGGTGCTGATAGAAGAGCAGCAGGTAGGAGGAGAGAGTGAGTGTTTATTTTGCCAGGTCCCCCCCTTTCAGGTTGCTGTGTTTTGTCTGTGTATGACCTCTACCACAGGTCCCAGTTCCTTCAGGCAACACTCCCTTACAGCCACCCAGGTGGGGATGCCCCTCTCGTCCTAGGTGGTAACAACTCTACTGCTACTCGCCCAAGTACTGCTCTATCCCTTAAACCTTGCCTTTGCCAATCATCTTTTATTAAATTCTTATCAACTATTTGACTGGACATCCTTGATTCTTGACCACATAGAAAGTTTCGTGATACAGTAGTAGATTATATTAGATTAGTAGAGTATATAGTAGTGAAATAGTAGATTAATTTTCAGTAAAGACTCCAAACAGAGATTTTTTTCTTCTAAAAAGCATTCTGCCTTCTGCGTTTCTCCTCAGCACCCCTGTCCTCTCAACTGTCTTGGACTGCAGGGGAAAATTCTCCTGCTAGAGCTAAAGAATACTGACCCCTTCCTACAAACCAAGGCATCACTGGAAAGTTAAAGAGGCATCTTCCCTGAGAATTTCTTAGACCTTCAAGAACAGGAATGAGAGACAGAGTTGTATCATTACAGTGCTGTTCTCAGGTTTAAAAGACAGGTTAAAAATATGTTCTGTTTGGTAATAAGACCAAAAGGGAGGGATGGACATATTGACAACAAACCCTAAAATGTGGGACCCAAAGAGAACTGGACACTAGAGAGAACCATTACATGGCTTCATTATTTACAGATTATTATATCTTCTTAATTTCACCTGATCATTTATTTGCTCAGTCATGCATATAGTCATTCAACAAATATTTGAGTGGTTAACTATGTTCCACGGTGCAGTGATAGGTCTTAGGAATATAATTGTCAACAAGGTAGAGTCTCTCCCCTCAAGAAGCTTTGTGAAGCAGAACTACGACTGATATAAGAACACACTACACCCATTTTATAGTTTGTTAAAGATCATTCTCAATCAATCTTTGTATCACCTTCATAAAACATGAAGTCATAAGAAAAAACACTTCATTGATAGCTACCTAGAAGTACCTAAATATGGTGGCCTCTACACCATTACTATTGACAAATTCTGGTGCCTCCCTTACCAAACCTGGTCAGAGTGTATTATGTGTTAAAGGGCACATTCTCACTTACAGTGGTGTCTGCCCTTCATATAGAGGTTGGTTTGGGTACATTTCCTCTTTACTTCAACCAGTACTGTGCACCAAGTAGATCTGGCATCTCCATAGGTGGTGTGTGTATTGATATATATTTTGGTGCTCACTCTCCAAGTGTTTTCAGTGTTTCAATGTAGCCAGGCAAAAAAAAATTTATTTAATTCAAAAAACTGCTACCTATTTTTATTATTTAAAATGCAGAAAAATGTTACTTCATTACAAAAGGTAACAGATCTAGCTTCCCAAGTTTTCCAGCACAAATACCAAATGTGAAAGTGAACTGTAGTATTGTATCCAGTTCTCTCTTTCCTTCATGTGTCTTCAACTAGCATCAGCACTGACTGTCCTGCAAAATAGACTTGTTTCCCAGAAACAAGAAAACTATGCTATAGCTGGGTTGGGAGATCTTACAGATCCTTGCTAGATCCAAAATAATAATGATAGAAAGTAGATTAACAATATTTACATGGTTGTAACATTTCTGATTTTTTTTTCAACTGTGGCAACTTGTATAGTCACTTTTTTACCTCTTCTCCTTTTCCACAACTTTAATCTCTGTTGTGATGTGCACACTACTAACAAAGAAAGTAAGATTAAAACTGCATATTGGTGTAGAAAGCTCAGTTTATCCTTTGAGGATTTCTTATTTTGACCACGGGGGGTAAAATTGCTTTTTTGCTTAAAGCAATCAAATGCTCTATCAATACTGGCTGCTGTGTTTAAAATTACATATTTTAATGAATTTTAAAAGGATTTTCTGCACTTTGCGGTATATAATCAAATGATATTGAATTTCTTAACTTGCCAATTTAACCATCCATGCTGCTCTTATGGTAAAGAATGAAACTGGGCAGCAAAATTCAAACAAGGTAAGTATGGGGGTTACGCACAAGGAAGCAATTGGAAAATAGTTATTTCCTACTGGTTGCTTTTATATACCCTGTCTTCCACCCAAACTTACTTGCTTTCCTGCCACTGTACCTTTGTTATGGTACCAATTACATGTACAAATCCAATCTAGGCTTCAAGAACTAGTTCAATATTTTCTTAAGTATTTAATACTTCTTACATTATGTTATGTATCCTTATGTTTTGTTTTTTTCTCTCTCTCACAATAAGCTATGAGTTCTCTGAGGACAGGATATCTCTCTGGTTCACCTTTGCATCCACAGAAGCATGTAACCAAATATGTAACAGTATGTAATATGGTAGAAGCGCAAGTGAATTTGGCTACATTAATGAATGGATGGATGTGTTCTAGGCTGCAGTTTAGATTCTTCTGATTTATTTCACAAAGGATTATATTATTATTTTAATAAGATAATTACCTTAAAATGTCATTATATACTAAAACAAGGAATATACCTAATATTGATATGAAAGATTGACATATATAAGAGATTGCCATACTGACTGAAGTAAATCAGATGGAGAAAGGCAAATATCAAATGATATCACTTATATGTGGAATCTAAAAAAATGGTACAAATGGACTTATTTACAAAACAGAAATAGAGTCACAGATGTAGAAGACAAACTTACAGTTACCAAGGGGGGGAAGGGAGGGGAGGGATAAACTGGGAGAATGGGATTGACATATTAAACACTACTATGTATAAAATAGATAACTGATACGGACCTACTGTAGAGTACAGGGGACTTTACTCAATACTCTGTAATGACCTATATGGGAGAAGAATCTAAAAAAGAGTGGATATATGTATATGTATAACTAATTCACTCTGGTATACAGCAGAAACAAACACAACACTAAATCAAGTATACTCCAAAACAAATTTTTAAAAAAATGAGCAGAGGACCTGAATAGACATTTTTCCAAAGAAGACATACAGATGGTCAACGGACACATGAAAAGATGCTCAAAATCACTAATCAGCAGAGAAATGTAAATCAAAACTGCAATGAGATCACCTCACAGCTGTCAGATGGCTATTATGAAAAAGACAACAAATAACAAGTGCTGGGGAGGATGCGGAGGAAAGGGAACACCTGTCCACTGTTGGTGGAATGTAAATTGGTGCAGCCCTACAGAAAACAGTATGGAGGTTCTTTAAAGAACTAAAAATAGAATTACCATATGATCCAGCAATTCTACTTCTGGGTATTTATTAGAAGAAAACAAAACCACTAATTTGAAAAGATATATGCACCCCTATGTTCATTGCAGCACTATCTACAGTAGCTAAGATTTGGAAATGACTTAAGTACCCATTGACAGATGAATGGATAAAGAAGATGTGATACACACACACACACACACACACACACACACACACACAGTGGAATACTACTCAGACATAAAAAAAGAATGAAATCTTGCCATTTGTGACAACATGGATAAATCTAGAGGGTATTAAGTTAAGTGAAACAAGTTAAAAGAAGACAAATACTGTATGATTTAACTTATATGTGGAATTTTAAAACAAATGAACAAACTAAATAAACCAGAAACAGACTCATAGATACAGAGAACAAACTGGTTGTCACCAGGGGCAGGAGGGGTGAAAGGTTGGGCAAAATAGGTGAAGAGGATTAAGAGGTACAAACTTCCAGTTATAAAATAAATAAGTCATGGGAATAAATGTACAGCCTAGGAAGTATAGTTAATAATATTGTGATAACTTTGTGTGGTGGCAGATGGTTACTAGACTTATCATGGTGATCAATTCATAATGTATATAAATGTCAAATCACTATGTTGTACACCAGAAACTAATATAATATTGTATGTCAACTATGCTTCTATTAAAAAATAAAACAGCTTTGGATCCCCAAATAATGAGACCTATATTTGAATATTGTTACCTTGGTCAAGTTATTTATCTTCTCTGAGTCTCTCCTCTCAAATGTAAAATCAGGTTGGATGAGTAAGTTCCAAGGTTTTCTGTAACTTTAATATTCTTATTTCTATTTTTAATCCTGCAATGAAAAGAAATGATTAAAAAATTTTCCTTTGTATAAATCTTTCCACACATTATTTTATACTTACAAAACATCCCTTAATGTGGATGAGTCGATATGGAAGGAAATCAGGGCTTAGAAAAGGGTATTTAATCATTTACCCAAGGTTACATATCCAGTAAGTGAGAGTCAAAAACAGAACACATGCAAAAGCACAAGTTCCTTGTCCAGTGCTTTTTCTGTGTTAGCGATCTGCTTCTCCAAAAACTAGACAATGCACACACATATAAGCTCGCTCACACACACACACACACACACACACACACACACACACACACACACACTTCCTTCCTTTCTTTATATACACAGTGAGCTTGCATTTATATTGATATCTATAAGCACACAGCTGTCTGGATAAATTACTCTTTACCTTGAAGAAATCTGGAAGTATTTCAATTATTGGTTTTATGCCAATGTATAGTCCAAACCTTCACACATGAGGGCAGTTACTTGAAGAGCTGTAACATCTCCAAAGCAGTGCATCTTCCCTAGACTTCTTATATTCCCAACATGTAGTTTTTACTGCAGCAGTAAGATGAACCCAAAGTTGTTTGTACTACATTATTAAATATAGGTGAAAATAATATTTGCACATATTTTCACATGTAGATAAATTTAAATACATCATAGTGGTCTCCAAGATTTTGCTGTTTACAATTTTCTATCTAACTTGGGGCTAATAGCTCTTGTGCCATTCTTGGTTTGTAATTTTTAGCAAGTTTTGTTTTTCACTCTATAGATATATAAATGATCACCCTTGCTATTGTACTGGAACGCTGAAGTTAAAGAAATTAAGTTTTTTTTTTTTTTTTTTTTGTGGTATGCGGGCCTCCCTCTGTTGTGGCCTCTCCCGTTGCGGAGCACAGGCTCCGGACGCGCAGGCCCAGCGGCCATGGCTCACGGGCCCAGCCGCTCCGCGGCATGTGGGATCCTCCCGGACCGGGGCGCGAACCCGGTTCCCCTGCATCGGCAGGCGGACGCGCAACCACTGCGCCACCAGGGAAGCCCAAGAAATTAAGTTTTAATAAAAATAGTTGAGTACAATATTGATGCTTATAATCTTCTTGAAATCAAGTTTTATCATCCTCCAGCTAGAGAAGATGACTTACAGACATATGGAAGTAAAAATGAAATTATGTTTTTTCTTAATATCTTGTTTTGTCCAAATAATAATTTAAGGCAGCTTACACTGAGTCATAAAATACAGAAAGATGCAATAATTTAAAAGAATACAGTTGGAAGTTTCCAATGGCCAAGAGACAAACAAAAAGGTACTCAACTATATTAAATAAACTTTTGGCAAAGCATACACTGCTGTTTCTGAATGAGACAGGAGGGGGATCATTGTTTATAAAACAGTTATACTTGAGGGTTGTTTATCACAACAATAAATTTAACTTTATATTATTAATTTGAAACCATAATTAGGAACACAGCCCATTAAATGTAATAACCAGGCCCACCTTCTCTTTTTTAGCACCCAAAATAATATTCACAGTAAGTTGAGTGATGAAAATATAACATATGGGTATAAAAGAATAACAGTCTTTCTTTATAGCCGGAAGATGTGTATTCATCTCATTTTAATGGTATATCAAGTATTTAAGGAAAAAAATTAAAAGGTAGGTGAACACACACAAACAATGCCACTGATAAGTGAAGGTTGTTAAGCAGCAGTAATGATTGGATGGCTATGTTGAGTTCATGCAACTTTGCTAACCAGTTAACCTCAAAGCCTGAGAGAAGGTCAACATAACTTTCAAACAATCATTTCATTATGGTCAGGTTTTGCTGCAAGTTTGTAATATACAGGGGAATACCTAAACCTAAAGCCTATTTAATTTACATGTGAAAGATTGGTCTGGTAAGTCCTTTTTGGCATTTAATGAAACATGAAACAGTTATTGGGCAAATATTTTAATACATGAATTTACTGTCATTTGGGAGACTTTAAAAAGGGGGTTTCTTTAAAAAAATTATGGCACTAATAAAAAGCACTGTGCTTGTAAGAATAATACAGGTAAACAAATGAGCAATGTTGAAAGCCCATCATTATAAGCGGTGCTTGAATACATCTACCAGTAAGATACCTTCCTGAATGCTTTATTCAAGTTTTGATCATTATGAAGAACTGCTTCCAGTATTCAATAAGATCAGTGTGGGATCCACAAAATAGGTGATTAACCTTGACCTACAGTGCTACTAAGCTTCTCAGGTAGGACAGGTAAGAATTGCCACAATTTCAGTAGTCACTTTCAAACTGTGGGTAACTAATACAGATATGCAATGAAATGCTAACTAAATTATAGTCGACAGATATTTGTGCAGACTTTTCCAAATAAACTTGTGTTTCTCCATTCATTCCCCCATTCTCAACAGTGAAAAACCAAGTTTTCGAGAGGGACAAATTCTTTGGGAATGGATATTAAATGCAAACCAATCCTCTACTCAACAGAATTAACCACCTTGGGGACACAAGAAAGGTAACACTGAATGATCCAGTAGATTCTGCTTCTTAGAGCTGGAATTACTATCTGCAAGTCCCGTCAAGTAGGAAAATCCTTGATTTATTCAGTCTACGCAGTCTTTCTTCAATGGCTTTTCAAGTATCTACCCCTTTGTTAGGAAAAAAAGTAAAAACAAAACCCCAAACACTTTTTAAAAAGGGCTTCTTGATGTACACTGTCAAATTGCATTTGGAAAACATGTAGCAAGTTATAATCCCACCAACAGTGTATGAAAGTACCTCTATTCTGAAAATTTTTCTCTTATTTCCTAGAAGACTCCACTGGGTGCTTATCCATCTTTAATGCCTTTCTTTAATGCTTTATAAATTTACTTTTAACAAGAAAGGCAGAATAAGCTACAGATGGCAAGAGCTGCCAGAGTAAGAGCGAACAATAAAACAAAGTTGTGTGTTAGTTCACAGCACAGCAAATGTCTAGGACTGTGAATAACTGAATCCCTGAATCTGGAGGATGACTGTACTAAATGCATGAGCAGTTACACTCTGTGAATTCATACTTTTGTCTGAACTGTGGAGAAAACTACACAAAGAATTGTTACTAAGATTAATATTATTCAATATATTCATTAATGACTTAGAGGTCAAAGAAAATTTAACACTGATAAAAATGTATAAATATTAGAAAGAACAAAAGAGTAGCAAATACAAATATTTAATAAGAATACATATGAACTGGTACAACTTTGTTAAGCTACAGTTGAGTTTTAATATACTGGAGTGACCATAATACACGCAAGGACAGAAAATGCTTGACAGTGGTACACACTGTGGATGAGTATGTGGCTGTGAAGAGAGATGAGATAATTATCAAGCAGAAAATTAGTGCTTTTTAAATTCATTTTGTTAAAGGCAATTTTGTATGGTCAGAAATTACAGCATAAAATTCACCATGACATTTTGAAAATGATTTGGAAAGACTACCTTTTAATAATAGGGAATTGGCTTGCATTTTGTATTTTCAACAGATCTTGTAATGTTGAACATTTTTCTCACACTTTGAGGTAGATCAGTTATCATTTCACTTTGTAAGGGTCTGCTTCTAAACCATTAGCAGCATTTCCTAATAACCTACCATGTGTTGAGTACTGTGCTAGGTGCTATGGTAAAATATTTTGGTGAACACATATTAGGTGCACAATTAATAGCTTCATATATATAGGGAGGCCTGAAATGGCACAGATACAAACTGAAGGCCCATTTGAGAAAAGAAGTTATAAAGAAAGAAATGGAATAATTAGCAACCGAAGAGGATATTATGAGCTCTTGGTGAAAAGTCATTTCAAAAAAACAAAGGACAATTACATTAGGCTAGGTAAACACAGAGGGGGTCATTCAGGCAGTATGCAAAAAGGGGTGAATCCAAGAACACCTCATATGAGTAACAGAAAGTGCTTGGAATCAGAGAATTCACACTCATTGCTTCATTTCCTCCAACAGAGAGATCCCAAACTCCCCTCTCCCTTCCCCACACATATATGCAAATGACCCAGAATATTCTTTGGAACCTGAAGAAGGAAGGAAGGAAGGGAGGGAGGGAGGGAGGGAAGGAGGGAAAGGGAAAGGGGATGGGAAAGGGGAAGGGAAGGGAAGGAAGGAGGGAGGAGAGGTCCAGTTTGGTTGAAAGTCATGCTTTCCCACATTCTACCACCAACTGTAGAGAAAATTATTGCTGTATTTGGGATTACCAACTATAACTTAATCTCTTTTAAAAAAAGAAATTCAACTATTGAATTAAACTCTAAATTTACCATTTTTTAAAATTGGTCTTAAATGAGTATTACTGTAGATAAGCACAGCCCAGTAGAAATATCTGTGAGGATGGAAATCCTCACTGTCCAATATGGCAGCAATTAGCCACATGTGCTTATGCCTACTGAGCTTTTGAAATGTGATTAGTTTAACTGAGGAGCTGAATTTTTAATCTCTTTAGATTTAAACTTAAATAGCCACCTATGGGTAGTGGCTACTGTACTGGACAGCACAACTTTACATTTTAAATACTTTGAAGGCCGGGTCTTTGTAAATGACTTCATCACTAACTGAGCCCTGCGCAAGGTGGACCTCATGATAAATACTCATTAGCTGCTAAGTAACCCTGGAAAGATACAGTAATCATAAAAACAGAAATAAGTGTATAGCCAACAAGAAAAAGTCACTGTAAATTTAAATAGTTTTTACTTTAATTGCCTAGGAAAATAGAATATATTCCAGTCATATCCATTAACATAGCATAAGGTATTTTTAACTCATTGTAAAGTTGATAAAGAAGACCATAAGGTTTTCTCTGTGAGAGCTGTAGGCTGTGGTTTACCATCAACTTTTCAGGGCATGAGGCCAAATGCAGGAGCCAGAATCAACTTCTATGGATTCTTTATTAATGTTTCACTTGGAATTCTGAGTTCTTTCTTGCCACACTGTCACTATATATGTCACAATGGTTTTTCCATCTCTCCTAAGGCTCAGACCCTTTGTTATATATGAATTTCTAACAGCATTTTAGTACAAAGGGTCTATTACAAGATTTCTTATGAGATTTTTTTAGGTGGCTCAAAAGAAACGAAGGAACATTGGATTCTATTATGACCATACATTTAGCCTAAATTTGAATGGAAATATAAGCTGCTATTTTGAAAAAGAAAAACAAGCAATGTATAACTCTATTTCAAAACTTCCTCCTAGTCACTTGGAATTGCACATTGGGCACCAGGATCCTCACCATCACACCATTGTAAAAACTGTTAAAAAAACAAATCTTGCTTCTCCCCTGAAAAACCTAGATCCTTTACTTGCAGTCATGTTAGAAGGTTAACAATATTAAGCATTAAAATGTGCCACCAATAAATGAGGTGACATAGTTAAAACTGAACAATGAAATCTGCATTTATATGTCTTATCTATTAGCCTTCCACTCGGTTTGACCTTCATTACTTTTCAAATTCCTTTAACGAATTTCTGTATAATTGATTTTTTTTTTCCATAAAAGTATACAAAAGCTTTGGTACTACAGAAATGAAATCTGATTTATACACTAACAAACAAATTATATGAATGGTGGTGCTAAGTATTAGGAATTGAAGGGAATAGGACTGGAGTCCTCTAGGTTATAGAGCTCACTAAGGTAGGGGTCAAATTGAGCCAAATTTGGTGGCCTATTACATGACCATTTGTAAAATACAAGCTTAGAATTTGTACACTGTACACTGTAGCGTTCAAAACTTGGAAATCAAGGATACTGACATTAGGAGGTGGGATGTTTAGATGCCCTAAGAAATGGGGAGTAAGAAGCTGGAGGGGAGATATATAGTCAATCCTAATTAACTGTGGATTCTGTATTTGTGAATCGCCTACTTGCTACAAACATTTTGCAGCCTCAAAATCAATACTCATGGTGCTTTCACAGTCATGTGTGTTCATGTGCAGAGCAGAATAGTCTGCTGCTCACGTTCTCAGCTCAGGTCACTAGGCGATGCTCTGCATCCTTGTTTCAGCTCTCATACTGTAAACAAGTGTCCTTTCCATGGTCTATTTAGTGCCCATTTTTCTGCCTTTTTTTTTTTTTTGTAACTTTACTGTTAAAAATAGCCCCCGTGTGTAGTGCAGAAGTGCTGTCTAGTGTTCCTGTGTGCAAGAAGGCTGTGATGTGCCTTATGGAGAAAATATATGTGATAGATGAGCTTTGTTTAGAGGTGAGCTAGAGCACAGTTGACTGTGAGTTCAATTTCAGTGTAAGTGAATAAACAGTATATATTAAATAAGTTGTCTTTAAACAAAAACAAAGTATTGATTGGTTGATAAGACTACTGTGACCAGAAGCTCACAGGAACCTAACTCTGTATTTCCCCTAGGAGCAATGGTACAGTATTTGCTAATTCAGTGTTCATGGTGACTTTTAGAGAGAAACAACTATGAATAATGAGAATCAATGGTATATATCGGAGAAGTGAGGGAATATTAGAGACATTTAATTACTATTTTTCGGGGAATGTTATTTATGTCCATAATGGGCTCTAGGTCCCAAGTAGAGCATTAGGATAGGGGAGACCTGAAAGTTTCTGAGACATGTTTTCTTGACTTAGGTCCATGGGTTAACTTCAGTGAGTCCCAAACACCATGAAATGAAAGAGTATATTATGAATATATGTACATGTGTGTATTTTTCTGGAGGTTTGGTCCAGAATTTCCAGTAGATTTTCAAAACTGTCCATGACTCAATTAAAAATTACTGCTCTGTGATATAAGTGTGAGGCCTAGGACTCTGGTACTATATACAGAGCTTCAGCTGAGTAGGAACTTGGCTTTTATCTGACAATGCCTAGCAAGGATGTGGCTTTGGGTTTGGTGGGAGATGGAGCTTGAATGGTCCATTGGGAACTCAAGGAAGGATGATCACGGAACCTTTTCTATCTGATCACACATAAAGGCTGCTCAGCCATGAAAGAAATGCCTGGGGAAGACAGCCTCTGAGACTCTATAAGGAACTTGGGGAGTCAGGCCTTTCAGGCATAGGTCCACTTTACAAAAATTGGAGGCTCAGAAAGTTCTTGGCATAAGAATTTTTTATGCAAATGTTTAGAGCTGAAAATCTATACATTTTAATTTAGAGTTAAATTTGAATATCAAGAAAACCAAATCTTGGTTTAGGAATTGGTGGTTTGCACAAGTGTTTTGTGGGTGGTGAAGTGAATGGTTGCCCTGTGCCAATCTTTTGGCCCTTAGTGTACCATCTCCTATCCTTGTCCTTTTCGTCCAGAGTGCTTTTCATGATAGATAATCCCTAGAGGTGTGGGATACCAGAGGGCTTATGTTTACAGATGTGGTAAGGATGTTAAGAGAAATTTGGATCACAAATGGGATGAAATGCTTGTAGGTGCCCATAGGGAAAAGGCAAGTCACATGGTTTTCTAGATCTCAGAAAAACTTAATCCTGGAGCTGAAGGAAAGACTCTTCTGTTCACTAATTGGTAGGAGTTCTCTAGCCATCCTCTTCACTTGTCCCTATCTCATCTCTCTACCACTGAATAATCAACAAATAATTCATCTTTACCCAGCACCTTAATTGGACACATCAAATACATTAACCCTTTTGGACTAGCAGATTCTATTTAGCAGACTACTTACTGCCTTAGTACCTCAAATAATGACTACATCTGTAGAAATTTTTTTACTCTTAAGCATATTCGTATATTAGACTAAATTTATCCTGTGCAGGACAAGCAGATACATCCTGGAATGATTAGAGTGGTGATTAAGAACCCTGGCTCGAGGATTACTCAGCTATTTTTTACACCAAAAAACCAGAATAATAATTCCGATCTCATACAGTTGTTGAGAGAATTAAATGTGATAATATAGCAAGAGGACCACTTAGCCCAGTGCCTATAGATACTCAAGAGCTGGATATTTGTGAACTATCAATATACTATTATTATATTACTCATTCAATGACTTTTTGATTTTAATTATACATTTATGAAAGCTAAGATCCAACAAAATCAAAGTACTCGCTCCAAATCACAGAACTAATTGGAGCTAAATTTGGGACAAGAACCCAAGACCCTGACTTACCAGAGGGTGGTCTTCTGTGTGAATCACTATCAAATATACACATTTGTCTCAATTTGAGCATTTTCTCCCTGAATTTTGATAGTCCTGGTATGCTTTAATAAAATGGAGACCTTGACAAAGTCTCAGGGGAGCCTGCATCCTATTAATTGAGGTTAGAGTTGTTTTGAAACCAATTGGTCTTGTTTTTTGGCCAAATATATCTGTAGATCATTAACACTCTGAAAAAGACCATTGTTATGGAAAAAGTTGAAAAGCTCATTCTTCCCTCAGGCAAAAAATGAGGACTGTGGAACACATATCAGGCAATTATATCATTTATTCTTAATTTACTGACTTGCTCCCTCCATAGGCATAACTTTCATGCTTATAAATCAGAAAAACTCTCATAAGGTGGGAGAGCCCATGATGTTTGATACATAACTGATTTATTAGTTGTTATGCAACCTTAGTGATTGGTGCAACGGGGTAGCACATGGGTTATTTAAAGTTATACAGTGAAATATGACATTACATTTTCAAATATACTTCACCATCGTTAATGAATTCAGATGTTCTTCCAATGACGTTAGCATTATCCTCAGTTTTACACATGGACAAACAGAGTTAATAACTAGCCCAAGGTCATACTCCATATTACTAGATAGTTATGAGTAAGAGCCAGAGTTCTTAGCTTTCATTTTAGAGTTTAGGCAATTTTTCCCATTGCTTCAATCATGATGGTAGAAAAGGAAAGGAATCTCTTTAAAACAAATTATTGTTGGTTGTTTTCCCTTTCACAACATGTGGGAATATAGCCTTTAAAGCTAAACCTACTCCTTAAGAGACGGTTTCCCACCTCTTAACCTTACTTTCTTAAGGTTAAAGTAAATAATGGTAGACAGGAGAGTTGTAGACAGTTGTAGACAGGACTGTTCTTGTTCATTGACCAACATTTGGCACCCATATTAATTGCCAGTAACTTTTCCACTTATTGTTGACAGTCAATGACAATAGTGCTCCCCATCTCCCCCTATTCTCTCTTCTCTAGAGGCCCTTTTAGATGCCCTGAGGGCAGGTGAAAGAACCCAAGGCCACTGATTTTTGGTAAGTATCCTTTCCTAAGAGATCTTAGCATTAAGTTCCCCACTTCCCACCAGGTTTTGTACATTTTGAGTGTTTCATCTGACCAGCTCCTTTACACACACATTTTTAGGAGTCTATATGGTAAATAAAACTAAAGTCAATTATGCTTTCCTGAACCTAACATCCATTTATAATGAAGGGTAGCAGAATATGCCACTCCAAAACATGCCATTTTGTCATAAGGAGTATTTTGAGGTGAAGACAACTGAGAAGAAGCAGATACAAGAAAAGCTCTCTGCTCTCCTATTTCCTAAAAGCAGGACATCGATTTGTAAAGGTGTCCCACCCCCAACCCCGCAAACAGGAAGGACACAATTTAATCCCAAGAGACAACTCTAGACCCCTACAGCTCAGAGAGGGCACCAGAGAAACCCACCTAACAAACCTTGTTAAAACTAGCCCTACTCTTCATGCGTAAAATGGGGATATTAGGAGTACCCTCGTTATCATGAAGATGTAATAAGATAATGCATAAAAAGATTTAACACAACCCTGAAACATAGTAAAAAATCAACAAAACTGATTTTATTTATATGTTAAATATATACAGTGAAATGAATTTGATGATAATGATGACACAACTCTGCCCTATGGCAATATCTTATTTCAACGAGTTGTTATTCACCTGCATTAAATTTTTTAAAAAGTTTCAAAATTTAGAGGAATAGCTAAAATAATGAATGGCAGAGTCAGTATTTGAAATTAGTTCACTAGATTTAGAAGATGGGTTAAAATCAGTGAGACGTATTTTGACAGGAATAAATGAAAAGGTTTATATGTCAATTTAAATGATTGATGGGGCTGTCAAAAAGACCTAAAAGTTTTTTTTTTTTTTTCCACTGTTGTGGCCTCTCCCGTTGCGGAGCGCAGGCTCAGCGGCCATGGCTCACGGGCCCAGCCGCTCCGCGGCACGTGGGATCCTCCCGGACCGGGGCACGAACCCGTGTCCCCAGCATCGGCAGGCGGACTCTCAACCACTGCTCCACCAGGGAAGCCCCGACCTAAAAGTTTTAATTCTCCAAAAGTCAATATCGAGATGAAGTGGTTAGGAAGTAAACATAATCTTGGAATGAGTTAATCACAATTTGGTTTACAAGAAAGTTGTCCATTTTGGAAGTCGTTCTCTGTGCTTGTTGTTTCACACTGTGGGATTGTATTTTGTTCTGGGCTCTACGTTTTAACGGGAACATTGAAAACCAAAATAAAATATTTTACAAAATATAGCACCCTTTGTCATATGAGAAACAGCTAGATGAACTGCTGTGATTTAGCTTCAAGACAAGGTAATTTAGATCATGCTTTGTTGTCTTCAAATATTTGAAGGGATACAATGTGAAAGACATCTTTAATGGTTATTCACTACTTTTCTAATAAATTCTAGTCATAAAAAATACATCCAAAAATGTTTTTTAAAATGCTCAGAAGTTATAATGTTTAAAGGTAAAGAAAAGAAGCCTCAGAGAGGCTAAATGATTTAGAAACAGAGATCCACAAACTTTTTCTGTAAAGGGCCAAATTGCTGGTGTTTTAGACTTTTTGGGTCATATGGTCTCAGTTTCAATACTCAGCTGTCACTGTTGTGTGAAAGCAGCAATAGCCAATACATAAATAAACAGGTGTGGCTATGTTCCAGTGAAATTTTATTTATAAAAATGGGCCCCAGGCTCTCTGTGGTTTGTGAACCTCTGACTCAGGGATTTAACCACATATATATAAAATGGTAGAGCAGAGCTGTAAAATTCAGAATCTTCAGCTCTACAAAAATAATGAGTCATTTAACAAGAGTTAAAACTGTAAACTTCCAACTCAGGAAATTTTCGACAGTATCTGACCATTTGTTGGGGTTATTTATTCATTCACTCATTTATTCTAAAAACATTGAGCATGTACAGGAATTTCAACACATTTCTGATTTTATCTCATTGGCTAGAACTGTGTCACATGGCCATACATACCTTGAGAGATCCTGGAAAAGTAATATTTTACACATCAAATCTAAGTCCAAATCAAGGAAGAATTAGAAATAATATTGAGTAGGAAATTAACAATACGTGCCACATTAAAAAGTAGTAAGTTAAATGATAGAAGTATATATGAAATCAAATGGTGGGGAAATTTATCAATATTGTACTAGATAGATTTCAGGGAAGATCAACAGAGAAGATTAAAAGGGATTGATTCATGCATTGATAAAAATATTGAAAATATGACAGTAAAAGATTTTTAAAATTCTTATATTTCATGATTTGGAGGATTAGCCAGATAACTATAACACCTGGAGCAACTTAAAAGTTTATCTTTTCTTAAACTCTTTCTGAATGTTATCCAGTGAGAATGGTCCACTTACAGTGTTTAAACATTTCATAAGTCACATTTAGCCAGGAATAAGGAGAATTAAAGTAATGCTTCACATTTAATTTTGAATTTTACAACAACATGTTTTTCTGGCAAAAGACAATAGATTAAACAGACACATTTAACTGTGCTTCCTCTAGAAACCAATATAAAATGACAGGTAAAGGAATTTTATTTTATTTCATATGGCATATAGCCACAAAGAGTTAAAGAAGTGGAAAGCAGAACACCAGCATTCAGCTGCCAGGTACCTGCATGGTATCTAGCTTGGGCTTACCCTGATCAGTCCAGCATCTTTTCTGATTGGTTGACTCCCATAACATACCCGTTATTAAACATTTTATATCATTCTGGTGGTAGGAATGATATAAAATTTTGGAACTGGGGAAGCTGAAAGAGGAGTTCTAATTGAGTCACTCTGAAAAAGCTTAATTCTAAGCTGGCAGTGAGGAAGAAAAAGAAGCAAAATGATTTATATCACAGAACCTCTAATAGGTTCAGGAACTGGCATCACCTGCTAACTCTGGAGTAGGGATGAATGTGGGATGAAAAGAGGATTTGTGGAGTGAGCTTAAGAAGTAGAGAGACCCACAGATCCTCAATCACACTCTATATGGCTGAACAACTGCCTCTCTCCACATGTTACGGACTGAACTGTGCCCCCCACAAATTCATATGTTGAAGTCCTAACCCCAATGTAACTATATTTGGAGATAGGGCCTTTAAAGAGGTAATTAAGGTTAAGTGAGGTTACGGGGTAGGACTAGTGTCCTTACAAAAAGAGGAGGAGAGATCAGGAGTGTATTCTCGGACGAAAGGCCGAGACAAGGACACAGTGAACAGCCAGCTGTCTGAAAGTCAGGGAGAGAGGCCTCAGGAAAAACCAACTTTACTGGCACCTTGAGCTTGAACTTCCAGCTTCCTAAGTTGGAAGAAAATAAATATCTGTTGTTCAGGACACCCAGTCTGTGGTATTGTTATGGCAGTGTGAGCTAACTACACTGACCAAGACAGAAGATTGTAGGTTTATTCTCTGAGAAGGGTAAAACAAAAGGTCTTTGTATAGATGAGCAGCTATAGTTGAGAGCAGGTTATGGTTAGGAGGAGTCAATGTTTATATAAGGAATGTAGAGAACCCCTTAGCCCTCTTTCCTCACTCAGTTTCCAGAATGTTGGCAGGCAGACAAACATCTGGAATATTCTCTCCTGTAACTTTTTACCAGACCAAGAGAAAGATCTAAAATACGAAAATTCAGTCTCCTAATAAAACAGTACAGCCAGATCCTCACACAGCACAGCCTGCAACAGAAAAAACTATCCCTATGTGCTTCCCAAAAATCTTTTAATCTATCTCTTATGATATGAATAAAGAATAAAATGAACAAGAAGCAGATAGTATATAGATTGAAGGGAACTTTAATATAAGTTTTATTACAATGCTCAGAGTTAGGAAAAATATTGCATCCATGAAAAAATAATAAAATGCTATATAAAACAGAATAATTGTTCTTAAAAATTATAACAGCAGAAATAGAAACTTCAGAAAATGTTTTGAAAGATAAAAGAAATTCTCACAGAAAGCAGAGCAAAAGAAAACACACATTTTTTTTTTCAAAACCCTAAGCCATTGAAAAAATTTTTAAATAAATGAAACGAATTAGAGGACCATTTTAGGAGATTCAATACCTGACTAATAGGAAACCCAGATAGAAAGAATGGAAAAACTAGAAAGTAGAAAATCATTAATAATTCAAGAAAATTTCCCAGAAATGAAGGATATGAATTTCTAGATTATGGCCAGCACAGCAGCTGAAAATCAGTAGACGCAAAGGCATTTAACTGTAAAATGTCAGGACTTCAAGGATAAGGAAAAGATTGTAAAAGCTTCCATGATCAGGAATTAGAAAGGATTTTGATGTCTCAAAGTTACACTAAAGATACAGGACAATGGAGAAATGCCTTTAAAATGTGGAGGAAAGTTATTTTGAATCAATTAACACCATGCCACTGAAACTACCAGTCAAGTATGAGTGTAGTCTACAGATATTTTCAGATGTGCAACCTCCCTAACAATTTATTTCCCATGCTGTCTTTCTCATAAAGCCCTTGGAAAAGTTGCTTCACCCTAATGGAAGAGTAAATCAATAAAGAGGAAAGAATGAGATGCAGAGAATGGGAGCTTCAGCTCAGGAGAGAGGATAGGATTTCTCTAGGTTTAAATTGAAGGTAGATCTTAGGATGATGGCATTTCTAAGGCATACAGCATAACCAATCCAGTTGGAGCAGATCAGCAGCCTCTGAAGAGTTGTCTGCAAGAACTTGATATAATCCTAATGAATTTGGAACGACTCAGGGAGAGTGAGAGCATAGAAAACCAAGTCAGTAAAAAAGTAGTACACTTAACAGCAAGAAGGTATACAGAAGGTTGTTCAAGAAGGCAAATATAATCCTAGTATAAAATATAACACAGTCAACATTTCCAAAAATATAATGAGGTGAACCCTGAATACTGATCTAAGTAATGTTATAACTCTCAAGTATGGGGAAATTTGTACAGTAAGGAAGGTTAGAGGGCGAAAAAAAAAATGCTAAATCCACATTTCCCCTAGTGGGAAATTAATAAATTGATGCTTAAAAATTGCTTTAAAGCTAGCAATATAACAATGTTTATTGTTAAATGAAGGGAAATAAACACGAGTGCTGAAAGCGAACACTGAGGTGTGGGAAATGCAGGAGACAGGGAGGACAGAACACTTCAATAATTCTTATGGAAATGTTTGGCCCATTAGACCATTTGTATATATATTTCTGTTGAACATAAAAACTTAATTACAAATTTAGGAACAGCTAACAATGGTTATATTTTATAATAGTATTTTCACTTGAGTTCACCTGAGTTACATTGTCTTACTGTTGCAAACCCTAAAAGTAAATTAATCTTGGTATTTGCTACCTACATTTGAGGAATGTTGTGTTTTATTTATAATTAGATGCTTTAGCCTTTATAAAATATATGGTCAATGTAATTATTTTCAGAAGTTATTTATGGCCTAGCCAGCACAGGAATGCACTGCATTTTAAAAGCCCTTTACATCACTAAACTCTCATCATATCAAAGGCCAAGATAAATTTGAGGCATCCGTAACTTTGTAGGCAACCTCAGAATGTGATGTTGCATGCAATAGAGAAAAAGTCAGCCACCCTCACTTCCAGTACAGAGAAATGAGCAATAAGTGACTATGGAATTATATTTTCTCACCTCACCAGAAAATTTAACTTCAAACAATGTTTACCAGACTTGAGGAGACTTGCTGACACTTTGCTCACTTCTATAAAACACATAAAATCTTTATCTGCAGGTTTCCTAAATGACTTCCATTGCTCCTTGTTTATTTGAAGCTCTAGTTCACATGTTTCTCTCTTGATTTTAAATCTCATTTGAAAATATTTTCTCCTCACCTTTTATCGGTTTCTTTTTTTTTTTTTTTTTCCTTCACTTGCTTTATTATTTCTAAACACTTCACTGAGCTTTTTGACACTGAGTTTGTAGGAGAGATGATTTCCTGTTTCAGTAAATTCCTTGCTGGAATTTAGAGTACAGAAAAAAATCACAGAACTGTTAAAAGATAATGTGGTACAAGCTATTGGTATATAAAAGTTGAAGCAAAAGCCTTGCCCGCTCCCCTTGTTGCTTCCCTTTCCCCCACCCTCTCTAGCATATATCTTCCTGGTCTTCCCTGGGCATTGCAACTCATAAAATTCCAAAACTCATCATTTTTTTTCTGATTAAGGAAATGACTTACTGCTCCTGTTATTTTACCGTGAAATGAGAAACAATAAAACAAAACTCTAAAAAAAATCAATGAATTTAAGAGACCGACAGGAAATGACAGCCTGTTGAAAGAGGTCAAGCTTATTACCCTGATATCAATACACTGAAAGACTTTCCAAGCCGTTCTGGCCTTTTCTATTCTTCTAACACACATACATGCAGAGCCACAAACAAAGATATATCTTTAAGCATCACCACATAGACCACTGGGTAAATGCCCCATTTTTCTACATCCATGTAGATGTATTACCTTTGATCTGAGCCAGAAGTTTTACCTCTGTTGCATTTGAATTCCAATATATGGAAAGAAAGCAAGTAGGTCTTGGCAGGACCTATGTCCCCTTAATAAGCTTTTCACTATCAGTTTGCCAAAAATGTAACACTGTAAACCAGTTACTATTTCAACAAGGAAGCATGCTCTTTCAGCAGACCACTGAGTCAACTCAATAGCTCAGGCATGTTTAACAAAAAGGATACAGTAGGGATTTGCTACTTTTTGGCATTTCTAATACTGCCCTCATTTCCTACTGGTTTTCCCAGCATGCAGTTTGGTGGCAGAGAAGTCAGATTGCTGGTAATCTACCAAAGAAGTGCCAACTCTTTCCTCTCACCATTTTAGTCAGCCAAGAGGAGAGCGAATGGCCAAAGCTCAGCCAACTGAACTGTATCAAGATACACTTTGAATCTTCAGCAAGTGATGCAAAAAGAGAAGAATGGGTTGGAGTTTCCTCTTCACAGAGGCGGTGGCCTGATCAGCCTGTTCCCGGTCCAGCCCAGGCCTACATTTGGTTTCTTAGGCCTCTGAAGCTTTCTTGGCTCTTCCAGGCTAGTTCTAGTCCAATTCTGTGGTCTCCCCATCTCCACTATGCATCCTAACTATTTTAAACCCTCTTTTGCTTAGGTTAGCTGGCACCAGTTTCTGTTTTTACAGTCAAAAACTCCTAAGTGATACAAAAGACATTTTGCAAGGAATCTAGGAAAATACAGTTAACATGTACTATTTCATATTGTGAAAACTACCCTTTTTTATCACATGTTCCTGCAAAAAAAAAGTTATGCTGATATTAATCTTCAGAAGGAGAAGGTAGCGATACAATCTTTTTCATGGGCAGAAAGAACAGGACTGGAAGTACATCACTTTTTTTCTTAGGCTGGGCCCAATTTTTCTCTACTTTTTTAATGATGCAGCATCTCATTCACTTATTGAGATCTTCATTAGTGGTTATTTGTGTTCTGCTTGGGGCAGAAAACTAACCTGTAGATTTCCATTGAAATTGCAGTGGTCTTAGAAATGAGCTAACATGCAGCCTCTTGTGATACCTAGTTCAGCATAGCTCAGCCTTAGTGTATTAGCACTGCTGAGAGGGAAGCAGCTATTTCTCCTACTTTCTATTTCCCCTAGATGTGAGATCACGGGCAGGCCATTTTTCCTCTTGGGCCTCAATGTCCATGTTTTCAATGAGTTCTAGCATTTTATGATTCTGTAATTCAGTAATTTCAACAAGGTTGTTTCAATAAATACAAACATCTGTAATTACAGATTACAGATGAGAGTGTCATCCTTATATCACTCTGCGTTCAGATTTTTGTTCAATTTTATATCAATTTAACATTTGTTATGGGGGCAGGGGGAGCCTATTTCACACACCAAAATAGCTAATAGGTGACCACACAATTTTAGGTGAATGGACATAGGCAATCCTGAATTTAATGATTATAACTTAATAATAATGACAGTAATAACAGCACCAAGCTACACACTTTTAATTAACAGCCCAGATACAATCAGTTGTCTACGAATAGATATTTTAAGATTACCCTGGCTGCATAAGTCAATGAATCTGTTTCTAATTGTTAAAAATTAACACATTTCAGTGTAAACATTTTCCTCCATTTGATTTTTATGATTGCCAAAGTTATTTTTCACACATTTAAGAGTCAAGTGGTTCTGAAATTCTTACCAAGAAAAATAGCAATGCCCCAACCCTTCCTGCCACTTCCATTTTCTCAGAGGCAACCTTTTTTCAACTGTTTTAGCTTTTTAGTTAGCTGTTATTTTTGATAATTTCCCTCCACTTGTGTAAGTAAAATAACAATATTGCTCTTTCTTGATCTTTCACTTTTAGATCGTATCTATTTACTTCCTGCAATGGAAAATAAGGATTTAGCTCTCTTCAACTAGGCCCCAGAAGTAAATACACATACTTCCTATGTCCTTTAGTTTCCCACTAAAATTACTGCATAATTTTTATTAAAAATTTTTAGGGAACTTTATTACGTTTACGCAAGAACTATTCACAGAGAAGCTATGTATAAACCATGACTACTTTTACTTCTTTAAGTGACTTTTTGTTTCCTCTGTAGCTAATAATTATTTTATTTTGTTGGCTTTATTTTCTATGTACTAATCACTGAAAAATGCCCAAACTCTCTCAGTTACATCAGATATTCTATCATTTTTATTTTGTTAGAGATAATCTTCCTGGAACCTTCTGAGCTGCTCTATTCTTGCTCTTGCTGGCCAATGACTTGCTACATTCCTGTTATATTCCATCATCTCCATCCTGGAGATATTCTTTGCCTCTTTCTTAAAGGAAAGAAAATCCCATTTTCTGGATTCCCTGTCTTTCTTTTGCTTCGTTACTCCCTCATTTTAGTACAGCATTCCTGCAAAAGTTTCCTAAGGAAGGACACATGGGAGGTAAACTTTTTTAAGCCCTTGAATATCTGAAAATGTCTGTCCTTACCCTTGATTTGTTAGTTTGTCTACAAATAGAAAACCAGAATCAATATCTTTTTATTTCAGAGTTCCAAAGTTATATCTTCATTATCTCTCAGTTTCCAGCACTGCTCGAGAAGTCCCAAACCATCAAGTTTTCTGATCCTTTGTTTGTGACCTATTTTATCTTTCTGGAAGCTTTAGAATCTTCTATTTAACCTGTAGTCTGAATTTCCACTCTGAAGTGCTCTGGAGTAGATCCATTATATCTACTCAATGGGCACTCAGTAGACAGTTTCAAGAAATTTTCTTGGTTGTTTATTTACTGATTTCCTGAGTCTGATTCCTCTGTTCTTTCTTCATTGGAACTTCTGTCATTCAGCTGTTCTTCCTTTTGGACTGGTTCATTAATTTTCTTATTTTTTAACTTAACTCTCATCTTTTTGTTGCTTTGCTCTACTCTCTGGGAGATTTCCTTGATTTTATTTTCTAACTGTTGTAATGAGATTTTCTTTTTTTGCTATTATATTTTTAATTTTTAAATGGTTTTCTTATTCTCTGAACAAACACATTATATATTAATTACTATATATAACTATATTCATATATAAATGTATACAAGATATGTACAGGAAACATGTATATATATTCACTTATATACATATATATATTTCTATTTTTGTGTCATGAATTCAATGTCTTTTTATTTTTCTATTATTATTAGTACATATATATTTGAACTTTTCCTCTCCTTACATAATCTGTTTCCTTTTAGTGATTTTTTTTCTGTTTGTATGCTTGTGTCTTTTGATTCTATCATTCATGTTACACACTTGAATGAAGTGTCTACTGATCCTTTGTTATCTATTCATGTGTTAAGTGGATTACAAAAAATTGTTTAGAAGCTACAGGTTTGTTGAATTTAGGCTTCACCGTACTGATTTGGTTGTAATCTTTCACTGGAAAATAGCAGTATCTTTTCTTTAGCTCTGGTCATTACTTAGAGAAGAACAGTTTTGCCTAAAGTTCTAAGTCTGGCTGCCAGTCTTCTGGAAATTGAATGGGAAAAGATATATGGTCAGTTTCAACGTTGCATATATACTCCTGGGCTGCCACTATTTTGGGGGCAGTACCCTTCCCACCTCAGTACTTGGCCTCCTGAGACAATCAGGAACTTCCATTTTACTGCCACCAGAGAATAAGCCTCCAGTCTTCCACTGAGTTGCTGGATGGGATCTGGACTTCTAACTGCTTTTCACACAAGAAATTTATCAAGTTCCCATTTGTTTTAGCCATGCCTGTACCCTCACCCTCAGATATTCATGCCATTGTCATTTCTCTGCCTTTTATGATATGAAGCCTGATGTACACTTAGATCATTTCTTGGATTTCCCCACTGCTTGGTTAGGTTTCAGCATATTTGGTCCTTCTAAGTCAGTTACTATTTATACTTGTACGTTCTGCATTGCAGAAAGCTATTCCTAATCTGCTTTGTTTTATCCATTTTCTCTTTTTGAGTTTACATTTTAGAATCTCTTTACTGTTATTTTCTAATTTTGGAAAGAACAGAAGTAAATATATATGGACAGTCCATCCTGTTTAACTGGAAGATGGAGCATTATATTTTTATTTCAATATAACTATATTATATATATATATATAACTATAATTTTATATATAATATATAAAACTATATTATATATATATAGTTATATGTAATATTTGTAAAACTTAAATTACCACTGTTGAAACTTCAGGTTCTATAAAACAGAGTATAGAAACTATAACATTTTTGCATAAGAAACACACATACATCTATACTTGATTTATAAAATAGTCTATAGTAAGAAATTGATAAACAGGGACATCAGTGGCTTCCTATGTATTGACAAATTTTTTTTAAAGTGAGAACTTGTGAGGATCTTTAGGGGAAAAGAGATGTTTAAAAGAAATATTTAAGAAGTCTGTGTGATGTAATATGCTTTCCCATTTCCAACAAAATCTACATCATCCAAACATATTTATGGGTTAGATTTAATATTTTTACTTAAGCAATGAGAGGAATTATATTCAATGCTAGAACATACCAATTATAGCCATAGTGCACTATTTTGAAAAATATGTCAGTTTATCCCCAATCTCAGTTTCCTCATATGTAAAATGAGGATGATACCCCCACTGAATTGTTTAAAGGATTAGAAATAAAAACTAAATATATACCAGGAAAGCACTAGGAACAGGAAAACTTCTACCTGTTGTTAACATGTGCAAATTCAAAAACATGTATACATTTACTTTATTCACTGTCTTCCCTCTTGTTTTGCCAAGACTCTAATTCTGGCAAGATATACTGAGTCTTAAGGAGAAGCCCTCTATTCTAACTGCAGTCTATTTCCTTGCCATCTTCTTGCCAGGAATAACCAAAAGAAGGACTCATTTTCAGAGTGCTTCATTAGTAAGAAGTGGAGTAATGTTTAAATCTGTGTGTTTAAATTAATGTGTGTCTGTAGTATTTCAGATAGTGATTGACAGACAGTATGCTCTCCACAAATATTTACTGAGTGAATGGGTGAACCAAAAATATTGCTAAAATTAAACTACTGTTTTTTCTAGTTATGCTTTCAAGTTACATTATCATTCTTTCCTAACTTATCTTTAGATATATAGCTTATATTAAGGCAGGGGTGACAAATGTTTCCTTTAAAGGATCAGATAATAAATATTTTAAGCTTTGTAGGTCATATGGTCTCTGTTAAAGCTACTAAACTCTGCCATTGTAAATGAAAGCAGCCACGGAAAGGACATGGCTGTATACCAATAAAACTTTAATTGTAAACACTAAAACTCAAAGTTTATATAATTTTCACTTGCCATAAAATATTATTCTTCTTTAGATGTTTTCAATAATTTAAAAATTCAAAAATCATTTTTAGCTCACAAACTGTTCAAAAGCAGGAGGCTGGCCAGATTTGCTAAACAGACTAGTTTGCCACCTCTTTACTAAGGGATGGTTCTTTGTTTAAAAACAGAGAGAAAATCAGATGAGTAATTTCCTCTAGTTGTCAGCACAGCCTTACAGCAAATACAAGATATTTTTATTAGAAGTTTCAGTTGGATTTCTTTTCACACCATTTTCCATAAGACTAGCATGGTAATTTTGAAATCCAGTTTGCTCAGGTATACGGTTTTCATGTCACGACAATAATGTTTATCTGAACATTTTACTCAGCTTTCAAAGTTCTGACTGGTTTCAGAAAACAAACAAACAAGCCATTATTATTTCAATTATTTCACCTTACTCAGAACCTGAATCATAATTGACTCCTCCCTCTCCTTGCATCTCCCCATCCCTCGAAGCCAATCAATTCCCAAATCTTGTCAGCTTTTCTTTTTTTCCAGTTTGAAATGTCTTCTTTTCTGTCCCCATTCACAGCCTAGTTCAGGACCTCATCAATGGTTATATTTTGTGAAAGAAACACTTTATATACTCTATTTCTCTTCTGTCAATCACCTGTCACCATAATCCTCTGAACTGTAAAGATGATACAAATAGGGAGTCTCACTAGAAAAACTGCCACATGTTTTTTTACTTACAAGGACAGGCATAGGGCATTTGTCAAAATTATAAGACAACTAGCCTAGAAATAAATACAAAGAAAATAGTTTTCAGTGCCATAGGTCATGACAGAAAACAAATTGCATGGCTAGGTTGCATTTAACCCGAACCACTTACTCACAGAATTTGCAACTGAGGAATTGAAAAAGAGAAGATCAAGATGGCAGGCAAAAAATGACTAACTTCAGGGATCAGAAAGAATCCTTTAATCATCTCTCTCTTCTTTTTTAGACTTAACTGCATGAATTTCTTTATGTGAAAGTCTTTGATTGGATTCTGAATATCAGGCATTTGATATTCAGGCACCAGGATATAACTTCTGAAGTTTCTGCCACTGAGATTTTATGAGCTTCACCAAAATTAGTAAATATTATAGATATTAATTAATGGGCAACCAGCAACTTTTCCAGGTCCCATTCTAGAACACCACATTATTACTTTTCAATTTTTTGTTTGGAACCATAAATGTAAACCTCCTTATGAGCACCTGTTAGATCTAAGGACTAAAAGACACAGGAGGCTGACAAGTGACTCTGATACAATGAACTTTTAAAACAGTCCAGACATCCTGCGTGCCCCAGATACCTCCTCCGTAGCCTATAAAAGCAAGTTAAATATTCAAGGCAGTTGACCACAATTTGAATTTTCCCTGTCCCCAAACAATAGCTGGTTTGATCTTTCCTTGACAAGGCTCTAAACCCAAGAATTCTCCACTGCCAACCTTGATTCTCATCTCTAGACCTTCTAGACTTTGTATTGGTAGATGATCTTTCCTGTTTGGGGACCTTGACTTTATACAGTGGATTGTTGTTTGGTTTTCTCTTTTGCCTCTAGAAAAAAAGTTTCTGCTCCAGAGCCAGCCCAAATAATTCAGTCTTCCCCACCTCTTTTTTTTTTTTTTTTGCTACTTATATTTACAATTTTTACATATTTACAATTCTTAATCACTCCCTTAAAACCCAAGTAAAGCGACACCCTACCACAGAAAGAAAAGTTCGTCGGGAGCACGCTGGATTTTAATCATTACCCATTTGCTTGATAATTGCCAAGTGAGAAGAAGCCAAGAGGGAAAGCTGGAAATCTGTCTGGTACTATTAATTATTTTGATGGTATGAATAAAGCCTTGGGAAGCTTATTTATCAAATTCCACGATGACTCTATTCCAGATGATCTAACAAGAAAGGTGACATACATTCAAAATAAATGGCTGTCTAAGAATAATAGGTATAGGGGTTATTTTTATTTCCTTGCCTGGATTTTTAATATTTTCTGTATGTATTATTTTTAATAAGAAAAATTATTTTAAAATATGCAAAAAGGGTCAGACAGGTTTGAATATTGAGCTAAACACAACAAGATGATATTCAAAAGAAAGATATAAAAAGTACTACATTTGTGTTTTATTTATTTATTTTTTTTTTTTTTTTTTGCGGTACGCGGGCCTCTCACTGTTGTGGCCTCTCCCGTTGCGGAGCACAGGCTCCGGACGCGCAGGCTCAGCGGCCATGGCTCACGAGCCTAGCCGGTCCACGGCATGTGGGATCTTCCCAGACCGGGGCACGAACCCGTGTTCCCTGCATCAGCAGGCGGAGTCTCAACCACCGCGCCACCAGGGAAGCCCTGTGTTTTATTTTTAAAAATCTGTTATAAAACTACAAAATGGTGGAGACATAGCTTGTCTGCTGTAAAGAACAGACTTATCAGCTGTCAGTATGTGGGAAAAAATCTGGATCTTAAAGGGGTACAAGCTAACTTGATAACAACAGAAAATTACTGATCACAGGCTGAATTAACAGAAATATAGTGTCCAAATAAAAGGAATAAGACTGTTAATGAAAGAAGTGCTCAAATATTTCTATACTAAGACATATTTGAATATGAATATAGTCTGAACTTCATTCAGGATAAGAAAAATTCAAATTAAGCTTACTTCAAAATATATTTCACCTTTCAGATGACCAAGATCAAAGAGTCTGATATCATAATGTATCAGTGAGGGAATGGTGGAGACACTCATATATTTTTTATGAGTTTAAATTTGTAATACTTTTAGAGATAACAATTTGGCATCTTTCAAATTTATAAAATATATCCATGCATTGTGGTGAACTGTGCTGGTATTCTAATTATTTGCTTGTCCTTCCTATGAGGAAAGAAATGTACATCCATATCCTACTGCTGTCTGGCTTGACCACATGACCTTCTCTGGCCACTGAACTGTAAGTAGAAGTGACAGATACTATTTTCAAGCAGAAGCTTTAAGAACTATCATATAGTTAACCATGTCCTCTTTTCCTTCTACCAAAAACCTACTTTGGCCTGGAAAGGGACTGCTCCTTTAGCCTAGGTCCTAGAATGAGGATGATGTAGAAAAGAGACAAAGAATCTTGCAATAGAGATGTAACGTAAGTGAGAGATTAGCTTTTATTTTTGTAAACTACTAAGGATTTGACACCATTTGCTATTGTAACATAATTTAGTCTGAAATGATACAGTATTTTACTCAGTGGTTCTACTTCTTGGAATTTATTCTATACCTATACTCATGAGTGTATAAAATGATAGGTAGGTAGGTAATCTGTTGCTGTTATTATGCTAATACATGATTAAGAACCTAAATGTTCATCAACAAGGAAATGTCTAAATAAAATATTATGCCATCATACAAAAATACTATGAAGCTGAAAAAAAAGGATGAGGAAATTTTTATTAATAAGATGGTCTGATCTCACGTGTATATTTACAGTTATGTAATTAAGAAGGCAAAAGGAGGGCTTTCCTGGTGCACAGTGGTTGAGAATCCGCCTGCCGATGCAGGGGACGCAGGTTCGTGCCCCGGTCCGGGAAGATCCCACATGCAGCGGAGCGGCTGGGCCCGTAAGCCATGGCCGCTGAGCCTGCGCGTCTGGAGCCTGTGCTCCGCAACGGGAGAGGCCACAACAGTGAGAGGCCCGCGTACCGCCAAAAAAAAAAGAAGGCAAAAGGAAAACAGACTATCTCTGAAAGGAGATATGACTTGACTCTGTTTAGGAAAACTGGATGACAGATGAATAAGTTTGGAAGGCTTCTTAAAAAATTGCATACTCTTTCAAACATTTTAAATTTTGAATGTTTGTGAATGTATTATATATTCAAAAGAAAAATAAAATAGTAAGTAATGAAAAAGAGGATGCAGTAGTTGAATAGGTCATATCTGGATTCTGGAATCCTAATCTCTCCAATAATTCTATACTATAATCAATCCTGTCTCTTTCCCTTTGTTTAACCTTTCTGTTGAAGCTGCTAAATAGCTCTAATCATTTTTTTATGTCCAAGCTCAATTCCATGACATTATGCAGCTTTGTCTTACCAGTGTAGTCTTCTAAATTATAGTAAACGTGGTGCCTTGCCTAGAACTACTGGGTTGGTGCACCCATATTGAGCAGCTACTATGAGTGTTGACTGGTAATGACTCATCTACATATTTCTCTGGAGAATTATCTTTGGTCAACAGGAGCCATCTAACCCTGGGACTCCTGGGAGGTTACGTCACCCTTCTCAGTGGAGGTTCTCAGCCAGAACTGACTGATAAGGGCAAAAAAATGCTCAGCTCTTATGCATCAAGATGGAACAACTTTGTGATGCCATTTGTGCTCCAGAGTTACACATGGAATCAAGTGCTAAAATCGCATATTAATTTAGCTTCTTCTCCTGCTGTATCCTAATTACTTCCTCATAGGTTTCTCCTGATAACTTGCATTGGGATGGCCCATAGGACATTATATTTAACAAGATAGTAAGAAAGACACTGTGTGTGTGTGTGTAGAGATATCTGCATCATGGAGAAGGTCAGTAGTGGCTATCCTTTATATGCTGGGCCTTATGCGAGGTCATGCTATTACAGATCTAAGTTTCTTAGCAGTGTTGGGAATGATAGAGTCTTGAAGTAGCAGAGAACAGGCAAGAGTATTTAATCATCAAAAGTCATGTTAAGTATAATTACTGTAAAGGGCAGTTTGGTCATCATGACAGCCAGGAGGACCTGATTTAACAAAATCTATTAAAAATGGCTAGGGCTTCCCTGGTGGCGCAGTGGTTGAGAGTCCACCTGCCGATGCAGGAGACACGGGTTTGTGCCCTGGTCTGGGAAGATCTCACATGCCGCGGAGCGGCTAGGCCCGTGAGCTATGTCTGCTGAGCCTGCATGTCCGGAGCCTGTGCTCCGCAACAGGACAGGCCACAACAGTGAGAGGCCCGCGTACCGCAAAAAAAAAAAAAAAAAAAAAAAAAAAAAAAAAGGCTAATATAACACACTGTTAGAGGAGGAAGGCAGATGCATAGCCAACAAAGGTATTGCTTAATATATAACCAAAAGATGTTAAGACCAGATGAGCTGTCATACTCCTTACTGATTTTCATATCTGATTCAGGGCTTAGACTAAAATCCATTGATTGAACAAGGGACCTGTTTCCCATGAGGAAGCACCTTACAACATCATAGAACAAATATATAGCACCGAGTCCCAAGTCCTTCCATAAATAATATATGCCACTTACTTGAGTGACCATATACTAAACATAAGGTAATGCCCAGCCATTCTGAAGGCCAATTCAAATCATCTATTTTATACTGAATGAGTTGTCATTATATACTTTGCTGAGGAATTATTTCATCTAAGGTGTCAAATTTATGTAGGTAGGATTTTTTGTCATGTACTTTTATTTTCCTTTTGATGTCTGCAGGGTCTATAGTAATATCCTGTTTTACTCTTGATATGGGTAATTTATGTCTTCTCTTTTTTTTTCTTTACCAGTCTTGCTAGAGGTTTGTCATTTTCTTTTGTGACCTTTACAAAGAACTAGCTCTTTGCTTGTTGATTTTTCTACTATTTTTTCTCTTCGCAATTTCATTTATTTCTGCTCTTATTTTTAATATTTCCTGTCTTCTGCTTATTTCGGGTTTATTTTGCTCTTTTCTTCTAGGATCTTGACATGGGAGCTTAGATTATTGACTTGAGATTTTTCTTTTCTTTCTAATGTATGCATTTCATGCTAGAAATTTCCTTCTCAGCACTGCTTTAGTTATGTCCTATAAATTTTTCATGTTGTATTTTCATTTTTATTCAGTTCAATGTATTATTTTGTTTCTTCCTTAAGATTTCCTCTTTGACCCATGGGTTATTTAGAAGTGTGTTATTTAGTTTCCAAGTGTTTGGAAATTTTCCTGTTATCTTTCTGTTACTGATTTTCAGCTTGATTCCACTGTGGTCAGAGAACACACTCTATGATTTCAATTCTCCTACATTTTTTTGATATTTCTTTTATGGGCCATGATAAGGTTTATCTTGGTATATTCTCCATAAACACTTGGAGATAATATGCATTGTAATCTTTTTGGATAAAGAGTTCCATAAACATCAATTACATCTTATTGTTTGATGGTAGTGTTGAGTTCTGTATCTTTGCTTTCTCTCTAGTTGTTTCATTAATTGTTGAGAGAAGGGTATTGAAGTCTCCAACTATAATTGTGGATTTGTTTATTTCTCTTTGCAACTCTACCAGCTTACCTTCACGTATTTTATAGCTCTTTGGTTTAATGCAGATACACTGAGGACTGCAATGTGTTCTTATAAAATATCCTACTCTGTCTCTCATAATTTTCTTTGCTTGAAGTCTACTTTACTTAATAATAATATCACTTTGTTTTAATTTACCATCCATTTACTTTCAACCTGTCTCTATCATTATATTAGAAATGAATTTTCCATAGAAAGCATATAGTTGGGTCATGTTTTAAAATCCATTCTGAAAATCTTTGTTTTTTAATTTGTGTATTTAGACCATTTACATTCAGTGTAATTATTAATATGCTGGGGCTTAACTCTTATTTTATATTTTGTGTTTTCTGTGTTTTCTCTGGTTTTTGTTTCTCTGTTTTTCTTCCCTGATCTTCCTGTGTGAAGCTGAATATATTTTAAATTTTTATTTATTAATAATGTTCTTCAGAGTAACTCTTTGTATAGTTTTTTTAGTGCTTGTTGTAGGTATTATGTTTTATATATATATATATATATATATATATATATATATATATATATCTTACTACAGTTTATTGGTGTTGCCTGTGCAACCTGCCACTGCCAGGGTCCCGTGATCCAGGGACAACTTCACCGGGAGAACACATGGCACGCCCCAGGTTGCTGAAACATCATGTTGGCCTCTGCCACCGCAGGCTCACCCCACATTCCATACCCCTCCCTCTTCCTGGCCTGAGTGAGCCAGAGACTCCTAAGCAGCCGCTGCTTAAACCCCATCCTGTCTGGGCAAAGAACAGATGCCAAAGGGCAACCTACATGCAGGGGCAGGGCCAAATCCAAAGCTGAATCGCAGAAGCTGTGCGAACAAAGAAGAGAAAGGGAAATTTCTCTGTGCAGCCTCAGAAGCAGCGGATTAAATGCTCACAATTAACTTGATGTACCCTGCATTGTGGAATACCTAAATAGACAACAAATCATCTCACAATTGAGGCAGTGGACTTTGGGAGCAACTAGAGACTTGGGGTTTGCTGTATGTGACTGACTAATTTCTGATTTTTATGTTTATCTTCATTTAGTTCTTAGCGCTTGTTGTCACTGGTGCATTTGTTTATTAGTTTGGTTGCTCTCTTCTCTATTTTTTATTACTTAAAAAATTTTTTAAATAATTTAAAAAATTATTTTTTAAATAATTTTAAAAAATTTTTAATAATTTATTTTATTTTTTTTCTTTCTTCTTTTTCTTCCTTTCCTTCTGAGCTCTGTGGCTGACTGGCTCTTGGTGCTCTGGCCAGGTGTCAGGCTTGAGCCTCTGAGGTGGAAGAGCTGAGTTCAGGACATTGGACAAGAGACCTCCCAGCCCCATGTAATAACAATTGGCAAGAGCTCTCCCAGAGATCTCTATCTCAACGATAACATCCAGCTCTACTCAATGATCAGCAAATTCTAGTGCTGGACACCCCATGCCAAACAACTAGCAAAACAGGAACACAACCCCACCCATTAGGAGAGAGGCTGCCTAAAATCATAGTAAGTTCACAGGCACCCCCAAAACACCACTGGACGTGCTCTTGCCCACCAGAAAGACAAGATCCAGCCTCATTCACAAGAACACAGGTACCAGTCCCCTCCACCAGGAAGCCTACACAGCCCACTGAACAACCTCACCCAATGGGTGCAGATACCAAAAACAACAGGAACCATGAAACTGCAGCCTGCAAAAAGGGGACCCTAAATGCAGTAAGTTAAGCAAAATGAGAAGACAGAGAAATATGCAGTAGATGAAGGAGCAAAGTAAAAACCCACCAGACCAAACAAATGAAGAGGAAAAAGACAATCTACCTGAAAAAGAATTCAGAGTAATGATAGTAAAGATGATCCAAAATCATGGAAACAGAATGGAGAAAATATAAGAAAAGTTTAACAAGGTCCTAGAAGAACTAAAGAGCAAACAAACAATGATGAACAACACAACAAATGAAGTTAAAAATTCTCTAGAAGGAATCAATAGCAGAATAACTGAGGCAGAAGAACGGATAAGTGACCTGGAAGATAAAAGAGTGGAAATAACTGCCACAGAGCAGAATAAAGAAAAAAGAATGAAAAGAATTGAAGACAGTCTCAGAGACCTCTGGGACAACAGGTAACTCACCAACATTCGAATTATAGGGGGCCCAGAAGAAAAAGAGAAAGAAAAAAGGGACTGAGAAAATATTTGACGAGATTATAGTTGAAAACTTCCCTAATATGGCAAAGGAAACAGTCAAGTCCAGGAAGTGCAGAAAGTCTGATACAGCATAAATGCAAGGAGAAACACGACAAGACATGTATTAATCAAACTATCAGAAATTAAATACAAAGAAAAAAAATTAAAAGCAGCAAGGGAAAGCAACAAATAACATACAAGGGAATCCCAAGAAGGTTAACAGCTGATCTTTCAGCAGAAAATCTACAAGCCAGAAGGGAGTGGCAGGACATATTTAAAGTGATGAAAGGGAAAAAACTACAAACAAGATTACTCTACCCAGCAAGGATCTCATTCAGATTCAACGGAGATATTAAAACCTTTACAGACAAGCAAAAGCTAAGAGAATTCAGCACCACCAAACCAGCTTTACAACAAATGCTAAAGGAACTTCTCTAGGCAGGTAACACAAGAGAAGGAAAAGACCTACAATAACAAATCCAAAAGAATTAAGAAAATGGTAATAGGAAAACCCATATTGATAGTAACCTTAAATATAAATGGATTAAATGCTCCAACCAAAAGACACAGACTGCATGAATGGACACAAAAACAAGACCTGTATATACGCTCTCTACAAGAGACTCATTTCAGACCTAGGGACACATATCGATTGAAAGTGAGGGGATGGAAAAAGGCATTCCATGCAAATGGAAAACAAAGGAAAGCTGGAGCAGCAATTCTCATATCAGGCAAATAGACTTTAAAATAAAGACTATTACAAGAGACAAAGAAGGACAATACATAATGATCAAGGGATCAATCCAAGAATATATAACAATTATAAATATTTATGCTGCCAACATAGGAGCACCTCAATACATAAGGCAAATGCTAACAGCCATAAAAGGGGAAATGGACAGTAACACAATAATAGTAGGGGACTTTAACACTCTACTTTCACCAATGGACATATCAATCAAAATGAAAATAAATATGGAAACACAAGCTTTAAATGACGTATTAAACAAGATGAACTTAAATGATATTTATAGGATATTTCATTCAAAAACAACAAAAAACACTTTCTTCTCAAGTGCTAATGGAACATTATCCAGGATAGATCATATCTTGGGTCACAAATCAAGCCTTGGTAAAGTTAAGAAAATGAAATCGGATCAAGTATGTTTTCTGACCACAAGGCTATGAGACTAGATACCAATTAAAGGAAAAAATCTGTAAAAAATACAAATACATAGAGGCTAAACAATACACTACTAAATAACCAAGAGATCAGTGAAGAAATCAAAGAGGAAAACAAAAAAATACCTGGAAACAAAGGACAATGAAAACACGACGACCCAAAACCTATGGGATGCAACAAAAGAAGTTCTAAGAGGGAAGTTTATAGCAATACAATCCTACTTCAAGAAACAAGAAAAATCTCAAATAAATAACCTAACCTTACAATTGATAAATCATTAGCCAGACTCATCAAGAAAAAAAGGGAGAAGACTCAAATCAATAGAATTAGAAATGAAAAAGGAGAAGTTAACAACTGACACTTCAGAAATACAAAGGATCGTGAGATTACTACAAGCAACTATATGCCAATAAAATGGACAACCTGGAAGAAACGGACAAATTCTTAGAAAAGTACCACCTTCCAAGACTGAACCAGGAAGAAATAGAAAATATACACAGACCAATCACAAGCAGTGAAATTGAAACTGTAATTCAAAATCTTCCAACAAACAAAAGCCCAGGACCAGATGGCTTCACAGGTGAATTCTATCAAATATTTAGAGAAGCGCTAACACCTATCCCTCTCAAACTCCTCCAAAATAGAGCAGAGGAAGAACACTCCCAAAATCATTCTACGAGGCCACCATCACCCTGATACCAAAACCAGACAATAATGTAAAAAAAAAAAAGAAAACTACAGGCCAATATCACTGCTGAACATACATGTGAAAATCCTCAACAAAATACTATTAAACGAAATCCAAAGCACATTAAAAGGATCATATGCCATGATCAAGTGGGGTTTATCCCAGGAATGCAAGGCTTCTTCAATATACGCAAATCAATCAATGTGATACACCATATTAACAAAATGAAGGATAAAAACCATATGATCATCTCAAGAGATTCAGAAAAAGCTTTTGACAAAATTCAACACACATTTATGATAAAAACCCTCCAGAAAGTAGGCATAGAGGGAACTTACCAGAGATTCAGAAAAAGCTTTTGACAAAATTCAACACACATTTATGATAAAAACCCTCCAGAAAGTAGGCACAGAGGGAACTTACCTCAAATAATAAGTGCCATATATGACAAACCCACAGCTAACATCATTCTCAATGGTGCAAAAATGACCATTTCCTCTAAGATCAGGAACAAGACAAGGTTGCCCACTCTCACCACTATTATTCACCATAATTTTGGAAGTTTTAGCCACAGAAAGCAGAAAAGAAATAGAAATAAAAGGAACACAAATCAGAAAAGAAGTAAAAGTGTCACTGTTTGCAGATGACTGATAGTATACACAGAGAATCCTAAAGATGCTACCAGAAAACTACTAGACCTAATCAATGAATTTGGTAAAGTTGCAGGATACAAAATTAATGCACAGAAATCCCTTGCATTCCTATACTCTAATGATGAAAAATCTGAAAGAGAAATTAAGGAAACACTCCCATTTACCAATACAACAAAAAGAATAAAATACCTAGGAATAAACCTACCTAGGGAGACAAAAGACCTGTATG
>NC_041214.2:107370992-107372850 GCF_002837175.3 Physeter macrocephalus | reverse complement strand
ACACAAAAGACCCCCAATAGCCAAAGCAGTCTTGAGGGAAAAAAACGGAGCTGGAGGAATCAGACTCTCTGACTTCAGACTATAATACAAAGCCTACAGTAATCAAGACAGTATGGTATTGGCACAAAAACAGAAATATAGATAAATGGAACAAGATAGAAAGCCCAGAGATAAACCCACGCACCTATGGTCAACTAATCTATGACAAAGGAGGCAAGGATATACAACGGAGAAAAGATAGTCTCTTCAATAAGTGGTGCTGGGAAAACTGGACAGCTACATGGAAAAGAATGAAATTAGAACATTCCCTAACACCATACACAAAAATAAACTCAAAATGGATTAAAGACCTCAATGTAAGACCCGACACTATAAAACTCTTAGAGGAAAACACAGGAAAGCACTCTTTGACATAAATCACAGCAATATCTTTTTGGACCCACCTCCAAGAGTAATGAAAATAAAAACAAAAATAAACAAATGGGAGCTAATGAAGCTTAAAAGCTTTTGCACAGCAAAGGAAACCATAAACAAGATGAAAAGACAACCCTCAGAATGGGAGAAAATATTTGCAAACGAGGCAATTGACATAGGATTAATCTCCAAAATACAAGCAATTCAAGCAGCTCAATATCAAAAAAGCAAACAACCCAATCCAAAAATGGGCAGAAAATCTAAATAGACATTTCTCCAAAGTAGATATACAGATTGCCAACAAACACATGAAAGAATGCTCAACATCACTAATCATTAGTGAAATGCAAATCAAAACTACAGTGAGATATCATTTCACACTGGTTAGAATGGCCATCATCAAAAAATCTAGAAACAATGAATGCTGGAGAGGTTGTGGAGAAAAGGGAACACTCTTGCACTGTTGGTGGGAATGTAAATTGATACAGCCACTATGGAGAACAGTGTGGAGGAAAATAACTGAAATGAAGACTACACTAGAAGGAATCAATAGCAGAATAACTGAGGCAGAAGAACGGATAAGTGACCTGGAAGACAGAATGGTGGAATTCACTGCTGCGGAACAGAATTTAAAAAAAGACTGAAAAGAAATGAAGACAGCCTGAGAGACCTCTGGGACAACATTAAACGCAACAACATTCACATTATAGGAGTCCCAGAAGGAGAAGAGAAAGGACCAGAGAAAATATTTGAAGAGACTATAGTCAAAAACTTCCCTAACATGGGAAAGGAAATAGCCACCCAAGTCCAGGAAGTGCAGAGAGTCCCATACAGGATAAACTGAATGAGAAACACGCTAAGACACATAGTAATCAAATTGGGAAAAATAAAGACAAAGAAAAATTTCTGAAAGTGGCAAGGGAAAAAGGACAAATAACATACAAGGGAACTCCCATAAGGGCAACAGCTGATTTCTCAACAGAAACCCTATAAGCCAGAAGGGAGTGGCATGATATACTTAAAGTGATGAAAGGGAAGAACCTACAACCAAGATTACTCTACCCGGCAAGGATCTCATTCAGATTCGATGGAGAAATCAAAAGCTTTACAGAAAAGCAAAAGCTAAGAGAATTCAGCACCACAAAACCAGCTCTACAACAAAAGCTAAAGGAAGTTCTCTAAGTGGGACACACAAGAGAAGAAAAGGACTTACAAAAACAAGCCCAAAGCAATTAAGAAAATGGTCATAGGAACATACATATTGATAATTACCTCAAACAGAACCCAAAGTTAGCAGAAGCAAAGAAATCATCAAGATCAGAGCAGAAATAAATGAAATCGAAATAAAGAAAACAATAGCAAAGATGAATAAAACTAAAAGCTGGTTCTTTGAGAATATAAACAAAATTGATAAACCATTAGCCAGACTCAGCAAGAAAAAGAG
>NC_041214.2:107370097-107370949 GCF_002837175.3 Physeter macrocephalus | reverse complement strand
TAAATATATATGCACCCAACATAGGAGCACCTCAATACATAAGGCAACTGCTAACATCTATAAAAGTGGAAATTGACAGTATCGCAATAATAGTGGGGGACTTTAACACCTCACTTACACCAATGGACAGATAATCCAAAATGAAAATAAATAAGAAAAGAGAAGGTTTAAATGACACAATAGACCAGATAGATTTAATTGATATTTATAGGACATTCCATCCAAAAATAGCAGATTACACTTTTTTCTCAAGTGCGCATGGAACATTCTCTAGGATAGATCACATCTTGGATCACACATCAAGCCTCAGTAAATTTAAGAAAACTGAAATCATATCAAGCATCTTTTCTGACCACAATGCTATGAGATTAGAAATCAATTACAGGGAAAAAAACGTAAAAACCACAAACACATGGAGGCTAAAAAATACGTTACTAAATAACCAAGAGATCACTGAAGAAATCAAAGAGGAAATCAGAAAATACGTAGAGACAAATGACAATGGAAACATGACAATCTAAAACCTATGGGATGCAGCAAAAGCATCTAAGCATCTAAGCATCTTTCCCTCTAAAAGCATTCTAAGAGGGAAGTTTATAGTTATACAAACCTATGTCAAGAAACAAAAAAAATCTCAAATAAACAATCTAACCTTACACCTAAAGGAACTAGAGAAAGAAAACAAACAGAACCCAAAGTTAGCAGAAGCAAAGAAATCATCAAGATCAGAGCAGAAATAAATGAAATCGAAATAAAGAAAACAATAGCAAAGATGAATAAAACTAAAAGCTGGTTCTTTGAGAATATAAACAAAATTGATAAACCATTAGCCAGACTCAGCAAGAAAAAGAG
>NC_041214.2:107368513-107369444 GCF_002837175.3 Physeter macrocephalus | reverse complement strand
TGCAAAAATCCTCAACAAAATACTAGCAAACAGAATCCAACACCACATTAAGGATCATACACCATGATCAAGTGGGATTTATCACAGGGATGCAAAGATTCTTCAATATACACAAATCAATCAATGTGATACACCATATTAACAAATTGAAGAATAAAAACCACATGACCATCTCAACAGATGCAGAGAAAGCTTTTGACAAAATTCAACACCCATTTATGATAAAAACTCTCCAGAAAGTGGGCACAGAGGGAACCTACCTCAACATAATAAAGGCCATATACGACAAACCCACAGCAAACATCATTCTCAATGGTGAAAAACTGAAAGCATTTCCTACCCTCCCACACCGGGGCACAAACCCATGTCCCCTGCATCGGCAGGTGGACTCTCAACCACTGTGCCACCAGGGAAGCCCAGCAAGATCCTTTTTGATACACCTCCTAGAGTAATGGAAATAAAAATAAACAAGTGGGACCTAATGAAACTTCAAAGCTTTTGCACAGCAAAGGAAACCACAAACAAGACGAAAAGACAACCCTTAGAATGGGCGAAAATATTTGCAAACGAATCAGTGGACAAGGATTAATCTCCAAAATATATAAAGAGCACATGTAGCTCAATTTTAAGGAAGCAAACAACCCAATCCAAAAATGGGGAGAAGACCTAAATAGACATTTCTCCAAAGAAGACATACAGATGGCCAAGAAGCATATGAAAAGCTGCTCAACATCACTAATCATTAGAGAAATGCAAATCAAAACTACAATGAGGTATCACCTCACACCAGTTAGAATAGGCATCATCAGAATATCTACAAACAACAAATGCCGGAGAAGGTGTGGAGAAAAGGGAACCCTCTTGCACTGTTGGTGGGAATGTAAATTGATACAGCCACTATGGAGAACAGTATGGAGGTTCCTTAAAAAAC
>NC_041214.2:107366509-107367420 GCF_002837175.3 Physeter macrocephalus | reverse complement strand
CTCTTCAATAAGTGGTGCTGGGAAAACTGGACAGCTACGTGGAAAAGAATGAAATTAGAACACTCCCTAACACCATACACAAAATTAAACTCAAAATGGATTAGAGATCTAAATGTAAGACCTGACACTATAAAACTCTTAGAGGAAAACACAGGAAGAACACTCTTTGACATAAATCACAGCAAGATCTTTTTTTCTTTTTTTTTTTTTGTGGTACGCGGACCTCTCACCGTTGTGGCCTCTCTCGTTGCAGAGCAAGGCTCCGGACACGCAGGCTCAGTGGCCATGGCTCACGGGCCCAGCTGCTCCGCAGCATGTGGAACCCTCCCACACCGGGGCACAAACCCATGTCCCCTGCATCGGCAGGTGGACTCTCAACCACTGTGCCACCAGGGAAGCCCAGCAAGATCCTTTTGGATCCGTCTCCTAGAGTAATGGAAATAAAAATAAACAAGTGGGACCTAATGAAACTTCAAAGCTTTTGCACAGCAAAGGAAACCACAAACAAGACGAAAAGACAACCCTCAGAATGGGCGAAAATATTTGCAAACGAATCAGTGGACAAGGATTAATCTCCAAAATATATAAAGAGCACATGTAGCTCAATTTTAAGGAAGCAAACAACCCAATCCAAAAATGGGGAGAAGACCTAAATAGACATTTCTCCAAAGAAGACATACAGATGGCCAAGAAGCATATGAAAAGCTGCTCAACATCACTAATCATTAGAGAAATGCAAATCAAAACTACAATGAGGTATCACCTCACACCAGTTAGAATAGGCATCATCAGAATATCTACAAACAACAAATGCTGGAGAGGGTGTGGAGAAAAGGGAACCCTCTTGCACTGTTGGTGGGAATGTAAATTGATACAGCCACTATGGAGAACAGTATGGAGGTTCCTTAAAA
>NC_041214.2:107350367-107366373 GCF_002837175.3 Physeter macrocephalus | reverse complement strand
AGTCTGTCATACAGAGTGAAATAAGTCAGAAAGAGAAAAACAAATATCATATGCTAACACATATATATGGAATCTAAAAAAAAAAAAAGGTCCTGAAGAACCTAGAGGCAGGACAGGAATAAAGATGCAGATGTAGAGAATGGACTTGAGGACACCGAGAAGGGGAAGGGTAAGCTGGGGTGAGGTCAGAAAGTGGCATGGACATATATACACTACCAAATGTAAAATAGCTAGCTAGTTGGAAGCAGCCACATAGCACAGGGAGATCAGCTCGGTGCTTTGTGACCACTAGAGGGGTGGGATAGGGAGGGTGGGAGGGAGACACAAGAGGGAGGAGATATGGGGATATATGTATACGTATAGCTGATTCACTTTGTTATACAGCAGAAACTAACACAACAATGTAAAGCAGTTATACTCCAATAAAGATGTTAAAAAAAGAAAAAGAAAACCTTTGGGGAAATAAAAACACTATTTGCTGAAAATAAAAAAATATGACATGTCTTAGTATGAATATCCTTGAGATTTTCTTATTTGGCATTTACTCAGCATGTTAAATCTGTATGTTTACATCTCTTGTCAAGTTTTCAGCCATTATTTCTTCGAGTACTTTTTCAGCTCCACCTTTTTTCTCCTGTTTTTAGGACTCTAATAACACAAATGTTCAATCATTTATTATGATCCCACAGGTCACTTAGAAGCTTCCCCCCACCCACTTTATTTTCTTTCTGTTGTTCAGATTTCAGACTGAGCAATTTCTATTGCTCTATATTCTAATTCACTGATTCTTTCGTCTGCCCCTCCATCCTGCCATTGAGCCCTTCTACTGCATATTTTGTTTGTCTTTTCAGTCCTAAAATGTCCATTTTGTTATTTTGATTTCTTATATGTCTTCATTAAAACTTTCTATTACTCTGCTATTTTCCATCTTTTGATTTGTTTCAAGCATGCTCATAATTGCTGATTAAAGCACTTTTATTGTGGCCGATATTGAAATCTTTGTCAGATAATTCTAACATCTGTTATCTTTGTGTTGGCATGCATTGATTGTCTCTTTTCAGTCAGTTTCAGAACTTTCTGGTTTTTGATATGATTGATTTTTTTACTGAAATGTGGAAATTTCATTGAAACTTTTAAATTATCAGACTCTGGTCTTATAATTTAAGTTATAAGACTGTGGATCATATTAATTTCCTTTATAAGACTCTGGATCTTATTTTAACCTTCTGTTTTAGGTGGATTTCTCTGACACTGATCCAGTGTCTGCCCCTTTACTGCCAGGCAAAGGCAGAAGCACAGGTTCCCTAGTCAATCTTCATTGCCACCTGATACAGGGGGAACCTCGTTACTGCTAGATAGGAATAGGAGTTCCAGCCCCCCATTTCTTCCCACTAACACCACAGTGTGAGTGGCTTCGTTATTGCTGGTGATAGTGAAAGTCCTGAATCTCCACTAGGCTTCCTCTGATTCACCCCGGTGAGGAATGAAGAGCATCTCATTACTGTTGGCTTAGGTGAAGTCCAGGCTCACCACGTGGTCTCCATGACACTGGGATGGGGGCTGGCCTCACTATCACTTGTGAGGATCATGGAAGTCCCAGGTCCCAACTTGATCTTCTCTGACATGACCCTGGTGTGGGAATGGGGAATACCTCATTATAGCCAAAGACAGAATGGAATCTGGGTTCCCCACTCAGCCTTTGCTGGAATAGGTAGAGGTGGCGCCGCAGTTTTTTCTATGTTCTTTGGCTAGAGTAGAGCAGTTATTGTCAAGTAGTTTTCCATTTTGCTTATCTGCCTTAGTTATGGTCCTTTGGCTTGAGAGAGTAGGTTTTTGGGGGTCTTTTTAGGTCTACACCTGTTGGTGTTTCTGGGTTGCCAGCTTCTTCAGCTTCAAGTCTTGAATATAAGGGTGAAAAAAGAAAACCCAAGGAACTCACCACCATGTCATTCCTTGTGTCCTGAAGTCAGCTGGTTAGCTTTCTTTTCTCTACTTTTCAGAGTCTTTTTATATTTGTTTGATACATAATGCCTAGAGTTTTTAGTTGTTTTTAGTTGGAGGAATAGGTAAAAGTACATTCCATTTTCCTGGAAGCACAATTCTTAAGACTTAAAAAAAAATTCACTGTTTCAGGACTTATGTTTCCTCTATTCAATCGAAACCAAATTTCATATTGTATTTCACTCTAGAAAGAGAAATCTCACTTCTTTCTATTCCCAGAGGTTTAACAATAAATCCTTTAGCCTTTTTCCATTCCTCAAACTGATATTTCCCTATTCTGACTTTAATAAATGCTTTCATCAATTGGCAGTTGATCAGATGGTTTGTGTGACCTGATAGGGTGACATAGAACCTCTTTTCAAACTGACAGAATATTCAAAGCCTTTACTCTTTCCACCAGTAAAGCTGCTTTGTAAATGCCAGATTCTTTTAAAATTGTGTTGCTTGCAAGTGCATGTATTATTCATCTGACTGAGGTATCCCACACTGTCAAGGGGGAAAATTGCAAGAATCTATCTCTGAGCTTCCCTTTGATGCTGTGAGAAGATTCAAAATGAGTGGACTGGAAGGTGATTGTATTTTTCCTTTACCTTCTGGTTAAACTGACAATATCTGCTTCATGCTTCATGTTACCATATGACATGTCACGCAGGAGGATGACCCTGAGAGCTTGAGTCACCCAAAAAAAGAAAAACTAGTTGTGTGATCCAAGTGTCACAGAGGAGACACCGATGCTGACCAATGGCCACACACATTTCTCTAGCTCTGCACATGATGCTTTCTGAATGGGACAACAGCATCTTATTTCATAAAGTAGCAACAGCAGCAGAAACTGAAATGTGCCTAGATATGCTCTTTCCAGTACACAATTTACAAGGCTAGATCTTAAATGAGATAGAATTCTACAAAGGTAAGACTAAAAAGACTTGAGAGGTCACTGAATCACAGCCCCCTTCCCCCTCCCGCCATTCTATAAGTAATAGTGGCCCAAGCTAACTAGTGGCAAAACTAAGACATGCTTTGACAGCTGACTTTCATCCAGTATTCTTTTATACACACATGGTCACCAATAATGACTTTTAAAATGCTTGTTGATTATTTTGCATTAGAGCAGAAAATTATCAATCTACCATAGAAGTACAATCTATGTGAACTTTGAGAACTGATTCCCTTAAGAGTCAGGATTTTGATGACTAAGTCATTCAAAAACACCAAGGAGCTGTAAGAAATAGGCAGTGATTCATTCAGTGGGTAGCACTGTTCCTTGTGATGGTCTACTCCCAAGTCTTCTGTATTGTCAGCTGAAAAGTGAGCCAAACCTAGGCCTCCCTGAGGTCTCCACAAATCACAGAGTATTGCATAAGTTGACTTGTCTTCCAAAGTAGGTCCTAGCTGGGCAAAAGTTCTAGGACTGCTTTCTGATTCCATTTTAAAGAATGACCTCTAGCTGACCTATATTCTCCTGAAAGCTTAAAATGGATGTGGTTTCCAACTTCCTTTGCTATCCTAAACTGCATAGCTCTCTGAACAGTTGTCTAAAAAGCTGTAGATTCTATACAGGGTAATGAGTACTAGTAGTTCACACAATAGCTGCTTATGTATTTAAATATAACTTACATACATATGAAGGTTTCAATATGAGTTTGTATAACCTAGATATATTTTATGAAATATATTTGATATTAAAAGACACTTTAGATTATTGTTATTTTCTGATAGAAAAAAATAAAGAGGAATGCGAAATAATGTCATGGGAATGCAAGAGATTAAATATTATTCTAATAATTATATTTTCTGAACCTTAAATCAGGGCACATAGTAAAGAAATGTAATAAGTAAAACCTGAACTCTCAAATATACAGATTTTAGAATTGTCAGAGACTTGAGGAAACTAAGATTTCATAACAAGATCCATTAATTCCTCAAAATCCTTATTTACGGGAATGACCAAAATTGTCCTCTTAATTTTTACCTTATTTTAAAATCTTTTATATCTATTAGATCTTAGATTTTGCAAATATCTGATAATCATTCAAGTCTAATAAAAAGCAACAAATTAATATTGATTAATATGAGAAAAGGAGTTTATCCAATAGATAATAAAGAGCCAGTGAGGGGTTTTAATACAAGGTGTTGTGAGACATTTCTCCATGGGTTGCTCTCGCTTCTGTACATTTTCTGAGCAAAGCCATTGATAGCTTTTGTCCCCCAAGTACCTTTTCAAGGGCGTTTGTATGGTAAACAGCCTTGGAAGATGGAGAAAGTATTTCCTTTCAGGGCAGAGGAAAGATTTGTTTGCTGTCCAGGATAATAAAGACAGTTTATAAAGACAGTTTTCCCTTAAGGTTGGGTAGATTTACCAACAGACTTTTTGAAAAACGGAGAGTTCCATAACCTGATATTCTTAAGATGTAATGTGTACTCACAGTGAGCACAGCACTCCCTTGGGCATCTCCCCATGGAACTTGGGGGGCAGGGGGCACTGAAGAGAACATTCAATCAATGTAATAAAGTCCTTTGTCTCTGACCCAGAAGTCTCATGTCATTTGCTAGTAACTATGGAACTATGGCAAACTAACTTAATAGCTTGGAAGCAAAGTAAAATCTCAGACTCAATCACTGTTCTTGACAAAAGGTGACGTTGTCAATGTTCATATACTACATTTCCACCATTCTTAGCTATGACATCTATGTTGGTGATTCAAACTGAGCATTAGTAGGAATCCTAAGGAAGACCATGACTAGCCAGAGAAATGGGATTAAAAATTATGCGAATGGTCTACTTCCTAGTCAATTATGGTAATATATTTTAACTGAAGACACTGCCCCATGTTCTCATCAAAGCAGTGTATAAATGTGAGAGTGCCACTGTTGGTGGTCTTGGAAGGTAATGAGAGGGGCATTACCCAGCTAAGTGCTGCCATGAGCACAACAATTATATCCTCTGCTTTCCCAAACTCTGGGTGTTCTTTCAGTGGCTCACAGCACTCATTGACATTTCCTGACCAGGACTATAATTTTATGTTGCCATTATGGTTCTTCTACCCTGAATGCTAAACTTTTCTAAATACAGCTAGTAAGACATATCAAAACATGGTGGCTTACCATTAAAACACTAAACTTAAATTCAAGAAAACTGAGCCCTACCTTGTTGTCCCTGGCATCATCAGATGTGGACACACTCCTCTGTTCCTTAAAATAATGGAGGTTTAAGTGTAAGGGTAAATGCAGAGGGGGAACAGTTGAGTATAGACAGATAATGGAAATGAATAAACTACTTGGCAACTCAGAGGAAATGCTTGAGCTGTGCTGTCAATATGGAGCCACACATATGGCTGTGAAGTACTTGAAGTGTGGCTACTCCAAGTTGCGATATGCTCTACATATGAAAAATACACACTGGATTTTGAAAACTGAGTGCAAAGCAAAATGTAAATACTCTTCAAAACATTTTATATTGAATACATGTTGAAATGATAATATTTTGGATAACTTGTATTAAATAAAACACAGTTTTAAAAAATAATTTTACTTTTTTTAACCTTTTTTTCATGGCTACTAGAAAATTTAAAGATTACCTCTGTGATTTTTGTGTATACTATTTCCATCAGACAGTGCTGTTCTAGACTATTCCTTGTCATCTACCTTAATGACATGAATGGAGTGGGCCTATAAGGAATCTTAGGGCTGACCCAGTAGCTATAAACCAAATGGTGTCAACTGTCACACACTAGATGAAAGAATTAAACCAGGTGAAGGCCTGTAAATGGACCACAGGTTTCTTGAAAGCAAAGGTCATGTACTGTCATATCCTTTTCTTTTCCCTAGCGACATGATCAGTCCCCCAATTAGCTCAATTATTTTTTACCAGTTGAATAAGTTATAAGGAAATTTAGGAAAAAGAAATACTGCAAGTGGAACAATTCAGTACATGAAGAGATTGTACATATTAATTCTGAACAGGATGCCTGTGTATCATTTTTCTTAGCAGTCATTTATATTCTTCATTTAAGAATGCAGCCTTGGGCTTCCCTGGTGGCACAGTGGTTGAGAGTCCGCCTGCCGATGCAGGGGACACGGGATCGTGCCCCGGTCCGGGAAGATCCCACATGCCGCGGAGCGGCTGGGCCCGTGAGCCATGGCCGCTGCTGAGCCTGCGGCACAACAGTGAGAGGCCCGCGTACCGCAAAAAAAAAAAAAAAAAAAAAAAAGAAAAAAGAAAAAAAATGCAGCCTTACAGTGCAAATTATCTTCCAATAGGTCTCACTGCCTCTAGAGATCTGGCTGGAAATGCTTATTTTTCTAACGCATATCTTCTTTTACAACACACAGAGCAGTCATGGGGGTTAATTAAAGTGGGAATCACTTGGGCACAGGTGAGTAAGTTAGTAGATACACAGGCCATGGAGTTTTCAAATTATCTGAAGATCATGGTCTTAAAAAAGCATTCAATATTTTGTGTGTACAGAGACATAGAAAGTCCTGACAGAGAGGACAAAGCCAGCAGAATCTCCATGATGTCTTTGTGCTGCTTCCATTTATTACTTTATCTGCTTGTAGGAAGTGATACAGTGAACAGGGAGAGATGTCCCCAAAATGTAAGGTCCATGGCCATTAGCACTCATACATGTTGCAACAGAAATAAATGTCTGGTATATGAGACTGACAGGGATACAGGAACCAGTGGTATTCTAAGACATAGAAAGCATGCTTTGCGTGTTCTTTATGAGGTGCAACTAATACTGATGCTGGTAGATGAAGGATGATTGCCATATATCTCTTATAACTAACATATGTTGTGTACTTACTCTGTGCTAGGTAATTTATACTATAAATTACAGAAACTTTGGAGGGGAGACGTTATCTTTGTTTTATAATTAAAAATAAACTAAGTTTGAGAGAGTTGCCCAGGGACATCATAATGCTCATCAGTGGAAAGAGTCAGAACTTGAACCCAAGAGTAGTCTAACTCCAAAACCCATCTCTTTCTAGTAAACCAATGCCACCTCCTCTATAATGTAACAATGGCATTATTATGATAATGTAGGGGAAAAAAACCAGAGTTTTAGTGGCCTTACTAACTTCCTGTCTTTCCTGCCTTCCTCCATCTCTCATCTCTTCCTCCCTCCCTTTCCCTGTTGTCACCCCCTTCCTCACACTCTTTCTTTTTCTTTCTCTCTGTAACAACTTTTCCTCTCTTTTCTTCGTTCCACCTATTTTTCCTCTCCTCTTTTCCAGTTTTTACTACCTAAGCTGCAGTCCTGCCAATGCCCTTGGAGAACCTTGCTCTGTGATAGCCTGGCTACTGGAGAAATACAAAGGCAACTGTAATAGCTGAAGAAGCAAATTGAGCCCAAAGTTTCTTTAGATTTGAAGATAATTCTTCCACCAAATACCACAAACATCCCACTAGCTTGGAGTTGTAGAACGGTAGGGCTGGAAGGGAACTTCATGCTTACCTAGCCTGATATCCTCATTGTATACCAGAGGGAACTCCAGCCAAGGGCAGCTAAGAGGCTGCCCATGGTGACCAAGGTTGATGGGGAAGCCAGAACTGGGACTCTGGAATTCTTATTTTAGTTTCTAGGAAGGTGCATGGACAATTAAGTAGGAATGTGAATATGCAAACCTACTGACTCACACTGAGTGAGGCCAGAAAAGGTGAAGTTCATTTCCTCTACATAAAGTTGTTGAGAAGATAAGTGAGATAATGCCTGTAAAAGTGCTTAGAGTTCTTAAAGAGAGAGGACTGGTTTCAATGTGAGAAAATACTTACTGCTTGAGTATTAAAGAACCACCTTTCACAGCTTTAAGCCAAACCTGAAGAAGGGAACTGTTGGAACTCTAGACCATTTAATGCTTTTGAAATCAGATGATAAGACCTCTCTTTATATATAATAAGTGAGTACTGAATGGATGCCAAGGAGATGTCTGCTTTATCATCATTTCTGTTCAATAAAAAAGCTTTTCTAGGTAAGTATATAAGGTACTGCCTGGACCCCTGCAGATACAATAGACAAAACCCAATCTTTCTCTGATTCCCCAGCTGACCCTAAAAGAAAGTTTATTGCTGCAATCGAATCTGATTCACATTAGGTTCATCCTTTTATTCCAGTGTGTACTTTAATTGAGGGAAGTAGCTCATTTTAGAAGAAAGATGCCTGGACTAAGAGACAGAAGTGGATCTTACACTTGGTTGTAACTCTAATAGACCGAGTGATTTGTGCAAAAGGCAGAACCATTTGCTTCTCTACTTTCTCATCTGTAAAAATGCAGATAAGGGCTTCCCTGGTGGCGCAGTGGTTGGGAGTCCGCCTGCCGATGCGGGGGGCACGGGTTCGTGCCCCGGTCCGGGAGGATCCCGCGTGCCGCGGAGCGGCTGGGCCCGTGAGCCATGGCTGCTGGGCCTGCGCGTCCGGAGCCTGTGCTCCGCAACGGGAAAGGCCACAACAGTGAGAGGCCCGCGTACTGCAAAAAAAAAAAAAACAAAACAAAACAAAAAACAAACAAAAAAACTGCAGATAATATTGGCATCAATCTTCAAAAGTAAATAATAACTGAGGTAATATACATGTATTAGTTTGCACAGAATCTGGGACATTGTAAGGTTCCATAAATAGTAGCTATTATTATTGTTTTTATTTGGATAAAAGTTTTTAAGGTGTTAGAATTTAGGCTGTCAACATTTCTGCCTTTTAAAAAAAAGCCTCAGAAAATTGTGTTTATCACTCAGCAGATCAAAGCTCTGTGAACTGAAATTGTGTTTCACAAGAACAGATTGATGCCTCACACACAGATGTCTTTCCCATCCCCAAACCAACAGGGTAAAATGTTTTACAGATTGGATGTTTGGCACAGAGCAGAATTCTGAAATAAAACTCCTATTGTTTTTCCTTCTTTCTTTCTTTTTCTTTTTTTTGTTTTTTAAGTATTGAAAGGGAATTGCAACTTTGGTTATTTATTTTCTTCCATGTGAAGAAAAAAAAGAGCACATCTGTTTGCAATAGTGGATTGAAAGGTTTAAAAATAAACATGCTTTAAAGAAAAGAAACAAAACTTTGTTGGCACTCTAAATCCAATCGACACAGGAAAATGTTTGTTCTAGAGATGTTTGGCTTCTTTCAAAAAAGAAAAAAGAGCAAATAATGTAGAATTATACAGTTCTAGTTAAGTGGTTCACCACATAAAAATGTGTTATTTTTACTCATCTGGTAAATAGTTTTAACTGTGACATAATGTCTTAACATTTACATTTCAATGCTGAATATACTCTGCATCTGTCATTTTCTCTAAGAGATTGATGAGATATAAAAATGATTTCTTTACTTTCATAATCTGTAATTAGAAAGCAAAAAGCCAAAGTACAAGTAAGGTATCTGTAATTTGTGTTGGCTGTGATCTTAGGAAATTCAGTTGCCCACTATGGTGAAAAGTGCTATTTTTAGATATGTATTTTGGATTTTTCACTTCATATAAAAATAAAAATTATCCATTGTAAAACACGCTTACAAATACTGCTGTGACCATTTCACAGAGAAGGGAACAATCCTGCCAAATGACTTAACATGGCAGTTGTCTCTTGGGAAGCCCAGATAAACTAAGATTAGGGTGGGGACAGTGGCTGGGGAGTGATTAAGGTTGACGAGTAAAAAGGAGCTTAGAGGAACTGGAATAGAAAACAGATGGAGTTGATAAATATGGAAGGGCTGCTGGGGTATCTTGAAAGACAAACCTTGGTTGCTCAGAAGTAGTTGAGCCAGAAAATCCTTGAAAACAAGCTACTGAAAGGAATTTGTTCAGGCAAAAAGGAGCCCAGGAAAGGGAAAGTTGGGTTAAAGAGGATTTCTGTAGGTGAGAACACAGGCTTGCTCGTTACAATCCATATCCTAAAGGACACTCACGGGAAAAACAGCATTGTCTGGACTCTCGGTGAGCCCTGGAAATAAAACAGACTATTCGATTTGGATCAAAGATGTACCTGAAATGTTAAACTGGAATTAATCTAAATAACTGATTAATATTTTAAACAAACGAATACTTGAATGTACTTGGAACCTGAGATTTTTACAATTAAGTAACTAGTATTCAACATGGCCTGAGAATACAAAGCCTTCATCTTGTAGCAGGATACCTGAGAAAATCTTATAAATAGCTCTTGGCATTGCCTAATATTCCAACCCTTCTACCTTCTTCACCAACCGAAATTTATGGGTGTCACATTTCCTTGATCTTGCAAATGATAAAGAAGATACTTAAAAATACTATTTATGAAACTGTGCCCCATAGAGTTAACAGAAGCTTATAACCGATTAAAATTCTTAAGCTTGTCTTACGGAACAGATAAGGGAACAGTTTGTTAAAACCCCTTTGCATGTAAACTGACGTCATTGATTAAGTTTGCTTTAGTTATTTTTTTTTTTCCTCTCTTTAGTGGCTTACCTTTCAGCTTCACGAAGCTCAGTTGTTTTACAAGAGCATGGAGTCAGCTCCTGTCCAGTGCGAGGGGCTAAGGCGGGTTGGGACCACCAACCCTAAAACTGGTCCTGTTCAGGTGTCCCAGGATGGTCTGTCTCTGTCAGAGGACCGGAGTTGGAACAGAAGACTCCCACCTCGGATCACGCTACTCGCCTCCATTTTGAATGTGCGGAACACTAACCGAGATGCACCTGTGCGGAACACCGATTACCTCACCGTTTTCCTTGCCTCCAATCACCTTTCCCATATCCTAAGACCACCCTACTTATCCCATAAATAGCCCAACCCCCTTGCCTTCTGGTAGGCAGATTTGAGACTTGTTCTGTCTTGACCAATTTGTGAATAAATTCTTTCTTGTCTTCTTAGTATCTTTTGGGGGATCTTCCTTTTAAATGTGATGGATAAGTATTTGAATTCTTCAGGACTTTGTATTACCATCTTTCTCATCTCTCTCTAGGATTCCTCCCAGATGATCTCCAGCCACTGCCATGGCTTCATTTATGATTACAAATTTATGTCTTCCATCCAGACCCCTCCTCTGAGTCTCTAATACATGTACTCAACTATCAACATATCTACTCTAATTAAATGGTCTAACAACATTCTCAGGATTTTTACTTTGATTCCCACCTAGGAAATGGCACCAGCATTTAACTGCTTACTCATGCCAGACACCTGGGTGTTGGCTTTGTGACCTCTTCTCCATATTTACCCAATCACCAAGGCCTGTTAGGAATCTCCCAATATAGACCTTGAATCTGTCAATTTTTTCTCTGTATCTGATGCTGCTTCCCTAACCCAAGTTAACAACATTTCTTATGCTGATTTTCTTTAAGAATCTCTTAAATGGTATAACGTCACCTTTTCTTTTCTTTTTTTTTTTCTGCTTCCAGTCTGTTCTCCAGATGGTTATTAGAAAACTTTTTTAAAAAGATAAATCTAGGGGCTTCCTTGGTGGCGCAGTGGTTGAGAGTCCGCCTGCCGATGCAGGGGACGTGGGTTTGTGCCCCGGTCCGGGAAGATCCCACATGCCGCGGAGCGGCTGGGCCCGTGAGCCATGTCCGCTGAGCCTGCGCGTCCGGAGCCTGTGCTCCACAACTGGAGAGGCCACAACAGTGAGAGGCCCGCGTACCGCAAAAAAAAAAAAAAAGATAAATCTAATCTTATTAGTCTGCCACTTAAAAGACTTCTATGTCTCCTCCTGGCTCTTAGATGACAGTTCTATTGGATTTGGTATAAAACTAAGAATCCTTATTGTAGTTCTAAAGCCCTGAGTGACCTCTTCCTAGTTTACCTTGCAGGCCTCATATCCTGAAAAATCTCCTGCTTTCTCACTAGTGCTTCACCCTTGGGGCTCAATTTTTGATTGTTTGAATCTCTGGGTTCTTCTTGCATTAAGGCAATGGCTCATGTTTCACTCTCTGCTTCCACCTATTTGCCTGTAACGTGACAAATTACTCCTCACTCTTTAGAGTTAATTTTAAAGATAACTTCCTCAGAGAAACTGCACTGTCCACACACACCAATTTAAGGGTATCTTGTTTTATTTTTTTCAGTATGTCTTTGTAGTTAGCGTCATTGCTTATATAACAATTATACTGAAATAATTAATAGCATAGTAATTTAATTTCTGTCTCCCACACTGGAAGCTGCCCTAAGAATTTGATCTCCTATATCTCAAATTCTATATCTCTACTGTATATTCAATACTCTATTTTCATATCTAGCATCATAGCTTATTACAGAAGGTCTCATTAAATGACTTTGGAATTGGTAGATGAACGTATAAATGAATGCCTGAATGAGTAAAATTTTCCTCATCATGCCTGAAAAATGACAGGCTGAGAGTTTCAAAACGCAGTCTTTTACTTATTCCTGAGTGTGAATAACCAGTGTAACAGAATCACATCCATTGTATTGTTTGATTACCTGTAAGGTTTAAAAACAAAAAAAAAAAGGCTTTGAGTATCTCTAAATTAGTACTCTCTTACATCATCATCAGCAGAGCAGCACAACTCTTGGAAGTAATTTGGCAATAGGTATTAAGAAATGTTCAAATAATCACATTCACAGGCTCAATAATCCTACTTATAAGCAAGAAGTTCACAGCAGAATTTTATTTCACAAAATTAAAATTTGCAAACAATCCAAATATCCAAAAATAGGGAACTGGTTAAGTACATTGTGGCACATTTATTTGATGGCATAAAACGAAAAATAAATACTTTAAATACACACACACACATATGATTACATACTGTGATTACAACTTTAGAAACTATGCATGTAAAAAGTGCAAAGTGCACAAATATACTTACACAAAAAATTATTATAAAGATGGTGAAGAGTTTACAGGAGATTATTTCATTCTATTTGCTGAACTGCAATATTATTTATTTCTACAGCTGGGTTTCTTTTTTAATCTGTTTACCTTTTCACTTGGTTGTTCACTATTATCTGCCTTCAGCTTTAATTTCTTTCAACTTCATAAGTCACAAGGCAGAAAAGGGAGTTTATTTGTCTCTATTCTAACACATTATCTACCACAATTCACTGATACCACAGCAGGCATTGCCCTAATGTGTAGTAAATACTCTCATGAAAGCATGTAGAGAAGCACTAAAAAGGAATGTTTCTTTACCCCCTACATAATGAGAATGATAAAAAATTAAGTCAGATAGGAAACTTTTTTAAAAGCAGTAAGGATCTTGGCTAAGATGGTAGAAGATTTTCTAAGGAATTTTGAGTATTTTCATTTTACTTTTTCTTCTTTCTTAATATCAACACTTTTCAGGATATTTTCTGAAAAAGTTGAGAATTTGATGAGCTCATACAATGAGATGGATTAGGACTGACATAATAAGGACATGTGAGACAGAATTGCCCAGAACTTGTTCGTTTTCCTTTAAGTTGGGATTTTTGTTTCCCTCCAAAATCCTCCTGTTCTCCTTTAACAGAGAATTGAAGCCAATTCTGAGATTTTAATCCAAACACTTATAGTTACACAGGAACTAGAAAAAAGCATTTCAAAATTCAAGAAAGAAGAATGTCTTTTATTTGCTTCCTAGACTTTGATGACTCAGGCAGAATTTTGTATTAAAAAAAAAAATTTAAAGGTCACATTTAGCATTCAGATATAACAGGGCAATTTCTCTCTTTACGGATACTTTTCAACAAACATTTGAACTAAAACTTCTTGCTTAAAATTTTCTATTAAATTCTGATGGCAATTTTCATATAAGTGAGAGACTGATAACTTTTTTGGTTTTGTTTTTCATGGTTTTCTTTTTAATTTACAAGATTTCCAGGAAATGTCAGGCCCTTGTCCTTCTCATTTGTTAGTCTGCCCCAGGGTAGATTTTTTATTCTTTAAATATTCATCAGCTTAGAATGTTAAGAAAATTACTCATAGCTTCGTGGAAAGTGTGGTTTTTTTTTCCCCCTTCATTCTCAGATACTGCCAAGAATTCTTGGGAAGTGCCTGCTGTAGCCAGACTGACCCTAATGCAGGCCCATTTTCTCCTGTGGTCTCACATTCTCAATAGTTTAAGACAAGTTTATCCACTTTCAGCCCAGTACCTGATACCAAGCTGAGGAGCATAACTTTTTATGTTCTTACTGTAAGTAAGGGGAACAGCAGCCTGATATACGCGAGACTTTTAAGAAACACCTTCATTTGGATTTATGGCAATATATTTTCTTACATGGCTTGTTCAGCACACTCTGTAGAGTGCCAGGCCTCAAGGCATAGCCCCAGTTCCATCCTCGGTCACAGTGCCTGGAGCATGGAGGGCCCTTATTGAGATTTCTGAGGCAAACAGTGGGATTTTGTAAAACTCAGAGTTTACTCTCTTCTCAAGCAGAGGCACACTGAGTCTTCACAAGAGAGTCTATGATTATCCACAGCAGGGAAATTCCTGGATTTAGATTAGAAAGTGGATTATAAATGGCCTCCAGGCAGGTGAGGCAGCTTTAATCAGTTAGGCCAGATGCTTCCATCTCAGAGGAATAACTGCTGAACAAGTGAGAAAAAGTTCATTTCCCAGGCTAGGCTCTTCTGTGTCATATGAACCTCAATATACATTTTTTCATTATCTAGTTGTCTAGGGAACACGAGTAGTACCGAGGGAATCTGCCAAGCTAAGCCCAAGAACAAAAGCTTATTTGGCAGCATTGGGTATCATAAACCTAAATTCTTTACCAAAAAAAAAAAATAGTTTAAAAATATTTTCTGTGAATTTGTGAATTCAAATGATTTTATAATTACTTTTTCAACATAAAAAATAAGTTTTTAGCCTGGCAAAAGAATCTGTTCTTAAACCAGTGACATATTTTATGTATTTTCTAGAGACATTTTATGAATTTTCAGGCTTTTTCTGGTATACTGTCAGAACTCTAATAAAAACACTAGTGTTTCAGATGTCCCAATATTTGCTTAAAAATTATAAATGGGAAAAAAATTACAAAGAAAAGAACAATGAAGGCAACTGGTATTTGTATAAAATATTAGTTTCATCTGCCCAAGGCTTCAGAAGATTTCAAAGCCTGCTCTGTGTGTTTGTATGTGAATATTTTGAAACAAAGTTTAAGAATCTTCCTAAGTAAAGTAGAAATAATGTTTGTCTTTTTTGAATGTTAAATTACAGTTTTCTGTGAGGAAAACTAGTATATATTTTTTCCACTCACAAACAAAATATCAAAGATAAGTTTTGCTTTTTCCCTTGACCCTTAACCAAGAGGTAAAATTTGGGGGGTATAATATTTCTCATCCTGAAAGTCAGGTACAATCTTCACAAGGCCTCCTAAACTGGAAGGAAAAGAATAACCAATGTAGTGTGTATTTTATGGCTTTAGTGTAGTGTTTTGTATATTATGTTTTATTTTGTTTTCCCAATTTGTTCTTTAGAGTACAGATTTGCAGTAGATCTGAACTCTGAACCACTCTGGTTGTATATGTTAACCACTTGTTAATTATACAGTAAAATGAAATGAAGTGTTGAGAAGCAGTTTTAAAATTAATTCTTAGAATTTAGAATAATAAATCCTTTACTTCATCTCTTAATAGCTAGAGTACACTCTTAAACATACAGATCTCTTTCTCATCCTTTTCTTCTCAGGATTTTCCAGCACTAGACAATAACATACTGGGAAGGAAAAATAGCTTGTGCGTTTAGCAAACTAAACCCAGTGAGGTTAAAATTGCTTTAAACACAATTCTGAGAAAAATAAAGTTGTCAGTTTTGAACTACTGTTCATATTCTGCCATCCAGTAACTGTGTCATCTTGGGCAAGCTACTTAGATTTCTGGGACTTAGTTTTTTCATCTGTGAGTAAGGTGTTGGACTAAATTACTTGTTTGATTGATTTATTTATTTTAACATCTTTATTGGAGTATAATTGCTTTACAATGGTGTGTTAGCTTCTGCTTTATAACAAAGTGAATCAGCTATACATATACATATATCCCCATATCTCCTCCCTCTTGTGTCTCCCTCCCACCCTCCCTATCCCACCCCTCTAGGTGGTCACA
>NC_041214.2:107326239-107349819 GCF_002837175.3 Physeter macrocephalus | reverse complement strand
TATTTAGATTTTCTGCCCATTTTTGGATTTGGTTATTTGTTTTTTTGATATTGAGCTACATGAGCTGCTTGTAAATTTTGGAGATTAATCCTTTGTCAGTTGCTTCATTTGCAAATATTTTCTCCCATTCTGAGGGTTGTCTTTTCATTTGCTATGGTTTCCTTTGCTGTGCAAAAGCTTTTAAGCTTCATTAGCTTCCGTTTGTTTATTTTTGTTTTTATTTCCATTTCTCTAGGAGGTGGGTCAAAAAGGATCTTGCTGTGATTTATGTCATAGAGTGTTCTGCCTATGTTTTCCTCTAAGAGTTTGATAGTGTCTGGCCTTACATCTAGGTCTTTAATCCATTTTGAATTTATTTTTGTGTATGGTGTTAGGGAGTGTTCTAATTTCATTCTTTTACATGTAGTTGTCCAGTTTTCCCAGCACCACTTATCGCAGAGGCTGTCTTTTCTCCATTGTATACTCTTGCCTCCTTTATCAAAAATAAGGTGACCATATGTGTGTGGGTTTACCTCTGGTCTTTCTATCCTGTTCCATTGATCTATATTTCTGTCTTGCTGCCAGTACCAATACTCTCTTGATTACTGTAGCTTTGTAGTATAGTCTGAAGTCCAGGTGCCTGATTCCTCCAGCTCCATTTTTCTTTCTCAAGATTGCTTTGACTATTCAGGGTCTTTTGTGTTTCCATATACATTGTGAAATTTTTGGTTCTAGTTCTGTGAAAAATGCCATTGGTAGTTTGATAGGGATTGCACTGAATCTGTAGATTGCTTTGGGTAGTACAGTCATTTTCACAATGTCGATTAAAACTTTATATCTTTAGGAAAGGAAGCAGAGTATACAGTATACAACTCAGGAGTATACAGTATACAACTCCTGACAAAATCAGGAGTTTCATCATTGGGAGGATTCCATGGGTTGGGAAGTATGAAATGCAGGTTTTCTTTTTTTTTTTAAATCTTTCACTTCCCTAATTACTGTGACTTCTGAGGGATTTCTTTGGATTATAATTTGAAAAATACTGGGCCATATGGTCTCCAAGACCCTTTGCACCTAATATTTGTCATTATAGATGCTGTTCTGGAGGGATTTAAGAATTTAGAATTTTGAGCTCAAGTAGATTTTAGAATTTATTTAGTTCAATATCCTCATTTTGAAGATATTATAACTAAGAGACAATCTTACCAAGTTCCCAGAAGGTGTGTTGCTAAACTGGACACCTTTAAAACACACTGCAGTCAGATGAACCAGAACCAGTTCCCTAAGATAACTGGAGTATGGCTAAGAGTGTCTATGCTCACTTTCCTGCAGAAACTGCCCAAGTTTGTTTCCCTAGGATTGTGTTTAGAATTAGGTTGAGGTCTTTAACACGGAGGGTAAGTCTGAGAAATCTGATTAGACCGGGTCTCTCCACGGAAATACCTGAAGGAAGATTTATCCTGTGGTTCTTCTGAGGTTTTGGCTTTGCTTAGGGGTAAGGGGTTAAGCCTCCAGACTGAACTGGGACCCAGAATAATCTTGAGGCTTTATTATCCAAATCACACTCTATACACATTTGAATACTTCTTAACAAATGTCATTATCAAAATCATTATTTTGAGTTAAAGGCAGCAATTTTTTTATTCCAGAATATTCTCTGTGTGTAACGGGTACATTTTCCTTTTAGATTTTCTCAATATGGCACTATTTTCTTGGGAAGAACAAAATCTGAGACATATAAGAATTATCTGTGAGAATTTCTATTCTGAAGAGCTAAAGCAAAAAACAAAAAGCAGTTATACTGGTGGCTTTCCCAGAACCTTGTCCGGTGCTTGAGACAGTTCTGCAACCCACATACCACTTGTAAACTATGTATGTGTGAGATCTTCATTCTAGTATAAAACACTTTAAACTGGAAGCTAAAAAAATAGGTTTCTAATCTCAGTTCCAACCTATACATGCTGTGTGGCCCTGGGCAAGTCAATTGACTTTTGTCAGCTTATTTATACATAAAATCAATATGCTAAAACTCGCTATCTGCTAGCCTTAATGTAATTCTGTGAGAATAAAAATAGATAGACATTTTAAAGAGATTTGAACATGTTAGCCAAAAAAGATATTACTTTGGAGAAATCATATGTGTAAAGAATTTCATGATTACTGGCAAGAAATGATGAATTTCATTTGTCATGACTGCCGGTAAGAAGGTTCTATTTTTATTTTTTGGAGGACATGATAAGATGTAACAATAAACATGGAACAGAATGGTCCCAGTGAGAAAACTGCATTTTGAACAGCTCCTCCTGGACTCACTAACGATAAGCAAATATTATTTCAGTGGAGACCGACTACAAACTTGAAATTTGAAAAATAATTTAACCTTCAAGAAGGATAAATTTATTACATTTCTGGGAGTATTCTAGGAAATTTTGTAATCAGAATAGTGAAATGATGGTATCCTTTTTCTCTTTGTCCCACTCTGCTCATGGCTTCACACAGTCTCTTTAAGAAAAAGACTCAGTCATCTTCCATCCTGCAGATTCTCTTTACACATAGTCCATGCCAAGCACTTAACAGATGCTCAATCCATGCTAACTCATTGGAATTTTGACATATTACATTAACTTAATTGTGGTGAGATAGTGAGGGGAAGAACAGAGCGATTTGATAAGTTTGGGTAGGGCACAGGTTAGACAGGTAGAGCATGTGAGCATTGCTCTTTGAGCAATAACAGAATTATCTAGTCCTTCAGAAAGGGAAAAGGGAAGGAAGAAAATGGACACTTGGACTATTACAACGTTATTTTCTTAGGTAATTTATTATAAAAGCTTCTTTCTCAAGTCATAATTTTGACTGTTGCAAATTTATAGAGGGACTTGTACTTATTTCAGTTATTTCTAGTCTCTTTGAGAATCAGCTGTATTTCTAATACTCTGGTTACCACCTTATGTCCTTATAATAAATTCCTTTTTCTTAAGTTAGTTTCTATCATTTGCAAAACATATAACTGAGGAAGACATTGGGATTTCATGAAATATTTCCTTTGACAATTGAATTAAAATCTTTTCACAATTGGCTCATCTAGTTCAGTGTTCCCATTCCATAGAGAAAGAAACTGAGGCCCAAATAATTAAAATAACCTGTTCAAGTTCTTACCCTATTTACTGGAGTAGGAACTAGGTCTTGAACTTCTAATAACCACTTCAGCACTCTTTCTCAATTTAAATGTATATTTTCCCTTCAACAAGTCAAAATTAATGAAGTTTTCTCATAACTTGAATAAGTATGATATAATATGTAGAGGAAATTAATAGCCTCAAACAGCAGGAAGTTGAAAAGTGAAATCATAAGGAAATCCCAGAGAAATCTGTATGATGACTTTGGAGAACCAGTGTTTCTTAACCAATAATGGTGAAGCAGTTCACTCCAGGCGAACATGAACTTTACCCATTTCAGAGTTCGTATTTTTAGATCTAAGGATGTGGGTAACATCTATGTCTTTCCCACAGAGATGTAGGAATAAGAAAATTAGAAAATTTGCCTACAAAATATTTTGTAAACTATGACCTTGCCAGTGATGTAGTTATATAAATAAAATTATAATCTGAAACAATAAAAACACCTAAAATTACAAATTTTTGTCTGTTTTTCCTGCTCTTCCCTGATTCTTCCCATACCTGGGTCCTTCTTGCCCAAATAATTCCTTCTCAGAGAGGGTTTTCCGGCCCATCTATTTAAATACAGTCCCCTTCCTTAACCCTGTCATTTTCCAACAAATTACTATATTTATTCATTAAAATCAATTTTCAAATCTAAAGATTCTAAAATTTTTGCTGACTTGTTTATAATTGTCAGTCCTCACTAGAATTTAAGTTCCAAGAAGGCAGAGACCTAGCTTATCTTATACATGATGTGTATATATGATGTGTATACATAATGTGTGCTTTTGGGATGAATAAATGAAGACAGGGAGATGAGAGTGATGAGCTGATTTCCTCAATTATACATAGCAAGCCAGTATCACAGCTAGACCTAGAACCAGGCTTCCTAGTTTGTAGTCCTCTGCTCATTCTACTATATTATATACTGCTTCTCCTTTGGATATCTATGTCTATCTATATGTAGATCAATATCTATGTTTATGTATTTGTGTCTCTATTGACCAGGCAAGCAGCCAAATATATACACGTTTCCTTTCCCAATGACGCTCTGAAATAGTACATTCAAGGCAGGCCACCACTTAGTTAAAACAAAACAATTTTAAAAGAAACAAACAAATCTGGAATGAGTTCAGATGAGAAATAAGAGCCTTAAGGGGCTGGAGAGAATGATTTATGAAGAGAGATCAAAAGAATCAGAAGAGCAGAGAAGAGTCTAGTTACTAGATGACTATCTCAGAATGCTGACAAAACACAGAGAAGAACAGAAAAAAATTACCCAGTGTAACATGAAATAGAACAGTACAACACTACTAATCCACATATATAAACACTCTCACAAAACCCTTGCAATATTAGAGGTTTCTTAGTGCCAAATTCATAGTAAATATGAATATGCTGAAATTGACCACCACCATTGACACAAAGGAAAGTAACAGAGGCTAAACATAATTTCCAGTATAAAGGCCTTTATTTCCATGTTGAATTTTCAAATAGTGTTTAATTTGCAAAGCATCCCCATTCCCTGTAGGGTGCCTCACATAGTAAAAGAGAGCTACTGTAAGTAAGTCTAATGTAAAGAAGAAAAAGAAAACCAAACTAGGCTTAACACCAACACAATTTTCCTGGAAGTGAATCTACTGAATTGTGAAATAATCCTCTAAGTGAAGTAATTATGCTTAATTTTCAAAAGAACAAAGTTGGTTCTTTTTTTTTTTTTTTTTTTTTTTTTTTTGCGGTACACGGGCCTTTCACTGCTGTGGCCTCTCCCGCTGCGGGCTCCGGACGCGCAGGCTCAGCGGCCATGGCTCACGGGCCCAGCCGCTCCGCGGAATGTGGGATCTTCCCAGGCCGGGGCACGAACCCGTGTCCCCTGCATCGGCAGGCGGACTCTCAACCACTGCGCCACCAGGGAAGCCCAAGGACTCTTGATTGTTATTCATTTTGTCGTTCAGTAGATAAAGTACCCTTAGGAATAGGAAGATAAGTAGGAGGATTGATCTATTTGTTAGGATGTATCCATCTGCAAGTAAGATAATATCAACTAACAGGGGCTTCAATAATATAAATATTTAATCATTTCACATAAAGGAAGTTTATACCTACCTGAGACCATGTGAACTAAGAGATCAAAGTCACCATAATATGCATTAAGATATATTAGTAATTAGGTAGTAAAACATATTAACATCATGTACCTTCTGATACACTGAGAAGGGCTCATCACTTCTTTGTTTTTCTGGCCCAAAATGTATAGTCTAATCATATGAAAACATCAGATAAACCCAAATTGTGGGGCATTCTACAAGTTAACTAGTAGTCTTCCAGAAGTGTGAAGGTTATAAAAAACAAGGCAAGACTGAGAAGTTGCCACAGACTGAAAGAAACTAAGAGACATAATAACTAAATTCAGTGTGGTAACTTGCAATGGATCCTGAAACAGAAAAAACAGACAATTGCAGAAAAACTGGAAAAACCCAGATAAAATCTACAGTGTAGTTAATAGTATTATACCAATATTAATTCTTAGTTTTGGTAACTTTATTATGGGTATTCAAGATGTTTACATGGGGGGAGCTGGGTGAAAGATATATGGGAACCCTTTGTTATTTTTGTAACTTTTCTCTAAGTCTAAAATTATTTCAAAAGAAAAAATTGCTGGAGTTGGTAGTTCCAGATGCAGTGTGGTAACTCAAGAACATCATCGGGTACTTAAGATTTGTTTCTACTTTTCTATCTGTGATCTTCTGTGTTCCCTTCTTTTCTCTTGGCTTATCTGAATACTAGATATTCTCCCCTGCACCTCAGGTCAACATAGTTCTTTCCTGTTCTGTTCCTGGGCAAGATGCCTTCTATGGATGATACCAACTGGACTTCCCTTCCCTCTGGCTTCTGGTTGACTAATGCCAGCAGCTGATCTAAGTACAAGAAGAGTGGGAGGTCAGAGTTTTTATTCCCCTGGGTCTTTCCATTTTAGGCTAAGGTTTGTAAGACCTGAGCTCCTCCACCTGTGTTCCTGATGACAGCTCCTGTAGGGCACCTCTCCCCTAAGGCTATAGTTACAACCTTCTACATGTTCTGATAAACTCCCTCCCCTTGCATCTTCAAGCCCACTAATGGTAATGGCTCCTAGCAATTACAAGTCCAAGGTACTAACCATTCCTTACAGTTCTTTTATCCTGCCCATATTTTATTAAACTTTCAATTACCCCATTTGCATGAGCCCTCTTATACTTACCTAAACTCTGACTGATGTATCATCTCATAGTCACCAAATAGTCCATGCAGCCCCAAGCATCACATATTCTTTCATGTAATTAGAGAAATGAGAGCAGATAGTGCTGGTTGGGCACCAGAACAAAGTGTCTGTTATAAATGGTTTCAATTCTACCTAGATCATTCTCTAGCCTCACGGTATGTCTGGCACGCGGTAAGTACTCAGTGTTCTCCATCTCATTAATAGAGAATTAATCCTGCTGTTGTTCAGGATAAATACTCAAGAGTCATTGTTTACTCACTTCTTCTCCAAGCCTACAGCCAATATGTCAGCAAATTCTATCAGCTCTGACTCCAAAATCTATCTAGAACCAATCAGTTCTCACCCTCTGCACGATCACAATCCTAGTTTGCCATCTCTCCTTTGGATAATTATAGTTGTCTCCCTGCTTTAATCCTACCCTCCCCTTCTCTTTCACATACACACATAGTGTGACCTCCACAATAGCCAGAGAGATCTTTGCAAATGTAACAGATCATGAACTCTCCCGCTAAGAACTCCCCCAGTTCAGTCAGAGGAAAAACCCTGGTGTCCACAATGGCCTATACTGTCCTATGAGATCTGCTTCCTTCCTTCCACTTCTTTCCTCTCCTAACTTCTCTCTTCCTTAGGCACTGTCAGCCACACTGGGCTCCCTGCTGCTGCTGAAACATACCAAGTGTGCTCTCCTCTCAGGGTCTTTGTTTTTCTTTCCTCTACCTGGAAATTTCTTCCACCAGATACCTTCCTGACATGTTTCCTCACTTCCTTCAGCTCAAATGCCAGCCTTCCTTAACCACCCTAAATAAAACAAAATAAAATTCCTTCCTTATCATACCATCAGCACTCCTTATTCCATTTTTTTCTTTATTCTTTTTCCATAGAACTTACTACTTAGGAATATGTGTGTTTTTCTCTACATATACTGCATATGCCTATATACGTGAGTGTATATACACACATACATCCTGTTTCTCTCATTAGAATATGTCCTCTTTAATGCCATAGATTTTATTCAGTATTATATCCCCAGTGCCTAGAATGGTGCCTGGTACATAGGAGGTATTCCATAAGTGTTTCTGAAATAAATGAATGTATGAATATGAGTTGAATGTAAATCTGGACAAATGCTTTTTAAAGGTTATTTTCGGGCTTCCCTGGTGGCGCAGTGGTTAAGAATCCGCCTACCAATTCAGGGGACACGGGTTAGAGCCTTGCTCCCAGAAGATCCCACATGCCGCGGAGCAAGCGAGCTTGTGTGCCACAACTACTGAGCCTGAGCTCTAGTCTGTGAGCCACAACTACTGAGCCCGTGTGCCACAACTACTGAGGCCCGTGCACCCTGGAGCCCGTGCTCTGCAACAAAAGCCACTGCAATGAGAGGGCCATGAACTGCAACAAAGAGTAGCCACAACTAGAGAAAGCCGTGCGTAGCAACAAAGACCCAATGTGGCCAAAAATAAGTAAATAAAATAAATAAATAAATAAAAAATAAATGTTATTTTCCTCCTGGGATTTAGGGAGGTGTCTTCATGTGAAGGAAGCAGAGAGAATTTGAACAAAATGACTTCACTGCCCACTGAAGAAGCTCTCCAGAAAAAGTAAAGGCACTGCTCACCGAGTATTTTCTCAGCACTCCTCTCACAGAGCCAACCTGAATGGAGACTTCCGGAGGCAGTCAGGGACAAGTTTTATGGATACAGTAAATAAATTTTTATTGCTAAGTAAGCCAAAATGTAAGCAGGAATGCTTAATGATACTCTAGATACACCAGGAGTGAAATTTCCCCATACTTCATGTCAACCACAGGACTTCACACTTGACTGAGGACCTATTAAAACAATTATCAGGTCATTAACAAGGGCCTTTAAGACTGGTTTTGAAACCGTATTAGTAAGAAAAATTTGCTCTGATGGGTGTATTAGCCCAGAGGGTGGCCTGGATTGGGACAATTTCCAGCTTTAAGGCCCTGTTCTCTGGCTTCTTATCTCTATTCCTCTGATTCCTGAGGACACTCCCACAGGTAAGTAGAAGGACTGTTTCAGATTTCATTAAAACCCCATACAGTTTTACCTGAACAAGTGGAAGACTGTGCTAGAATGCCTTGGGTTCTGAGTATCCACATTCTGACCATTCAGGGAGGTCACAGGAATATGAGAAACTGAAAGAAGTACAGTCCCTTTCTTGTACTCTAGAGGATCCAAAGACAAGATTCAATTCGAATTCCTGCTCCATCCTTTAAAAACTTTTTATGGCAATTACCACCACCTGAATCTTGGGCACAGTTTTCAAGTTGGTGCAATTTACCTTTCCTTAACTAACTTTGTTCTGCTTACTTCTCTCACAGCTTGGGGCCTTCTCTTCTCACACCTCCAACACCCCAATGTTCACTCTCTTCATGTGGTCTGTGGCTGTCCTAAAGCTCCACAGAGACAGCGCACACTCCCCTGTCCTCCCACGATGCCACACAGTGCTTCTAAATCTCCCCTGGAGGCAAAACTTCTATCCCTTTTCTTCTAACTTGATATAGAGGACATAACATTCATAATCATTTATACAGACTATAAGTTATAAATAGACCTAACCAATGAAATAAGTATTTGTGCTTTAAAGAGAAGCCTAGGGACTTCCCTAGCAGTCCAGTGGTTAAGACCCCATGATTCCACTGCAGGGGGTGCAGGTTGGATTCCTGGTGGAGAACTAAGATCCTGCATGCTGCCCTGCCGGAATGGCAAAAAAAAAAAAAAAAAAGAAGCCTAACACAAATGAGCTAAATGTTATGTAAATTGTTAGCTCTGAGGAAAAGAGTACTGTTTTTTATTTCACTGAGGAAGAAATTAACACAATAATACAGAGACTGGTTAGGAAGGTCTTGATTCTCTCTTAATTTATGACTAAATGAAAAACTTAGCAAAGCCATTATTACCAGATGTGCTTCTCCCTGCCTCCCCTCCCCACAAGGTGGGATTCTTTATAAACAGGCCTAACATGTAGAGATACAGAGATGAATGTGCATGCATACATTGACTATGATGTAGCGAAGATCTGACAGCTAGACCAGGTGGCCATTCTAAGTGGGTGTTCTAACCCTTTACCACTTTCCACAGGACATTCTGTGACAACTTTATTACTCATTTGAGACACTGAGGAGGAGTATCTTCTTACTCATTTATGGAAACATTAAACACTTAGCCAATGTGATTTCTAAACAAAGAGATTTTTTAAGCAGAGGGTGTATAGATATTACATATTTTCTCTTATTGCAGACACCAAGCCTATCTCAGAAAGGAGAAAGAAATTATGTAGAACTTCATTTAATACGCAATAGTCAGAGTCTGTTGCTGATATGGAGACTCAGGCCCCATGTGGGGACTTTTCACAGTCTCTTACAAAATAAGTAACAAGTATATTTGATTAGGAAAGTCTCCCTCTTTTTTTCGCATCAGTTTTACTGCTAACCCATCCCCTCCCACAGAAAATAATTGAGTAGAAAGCAGATCTTGATATTCTACTCATAGAGTCTGGCTGTAATCAATTGCAACTCTTATGGGAAGTACTATTGCTGTCTGTTTTGTTTCATTTCTTTTTTAGACTACCTAAGAGATGTATTTCAATACTTTGAAAAATACTGTTTATTTAAGGCTGTTTAAAGTCTTAATACCGTTCAAAGCAAATTATTAATAATAGCAAAACAACCATTGAACTCTTAATTTTGATAACTGTTTACAGTAACTAAACAATGAAACTCTATTATTTTCTGTTAAGAATGTTGCAAAGTTTGAGAATCTAATTTTTTTCCCCAGATATAGACATAGGTGATGTGCTAAGTTCCTTCTAGTATATATTTTTCTTTGTTGTCTTTCAAAAAACATAATTATTTAACACATTATTTTTTTTCTCATGTGATAAAATAGGCTGTGTTAATTATCTGGTGCTGTGTAAAAAATTACCTCATAATTTAATGGCTTAAAACAAGAATAACCATTTCTTCTCTCATAGTTTTTGTGGGTCAGGAATTTGGGAGCAGCTTAGATAGGTGATTCTGTTTGGGGGTCTCTCTTATTAAGGCTGTAGTCAAAGTGTTGGCTTGGACTGTAGTCATCTGAATGCTTAATGGGCAATGGGCAAGGAAGACTTCAATCCAAGATACCTGACTCTCATAGCTGGCAAGTCAGTGCTGGTTGTTTGCAGGAAGGCTTAATTCTTCTTGCATGGACCTGTCCATTGGATGCCTTGAGAAACCTCCTTATTGCCCTTACTCAGGACAAATGGCCCAAGAGAGAATAAGGCAGAAGTGACCCTGTATTTCATGACTTAAACTTGGAAGTCACACACTTGCTCTGCCATAGTCTCTTGGTCACAAACTCTGACACAATGTGGGAAGGACTACACTAGGGCATGAATACTAGGAAGCAAAGAGCATTGGGAACTAACCTGGAGGCTGGTTGTCACATAGCAATAAACTGGAACAATGGCTAGCACAGAGTAGACACCCCAAAAATATTATTTGATGATTTTTTTTAATAAAGTGAGAAAATGAGAGGCAGAAATTGGAATGTCCAAAAGGACTGACAGTGCCTGAATAAGCACTAGCTTGTCTACCATGTTCTGTAAACAAAAAAGAAAATTTTATTCTGAATTACTCATATAGGACATTATTTTTTCTTTGTAATAAATATTCTTAAAATGAACAGTTGTGGGCTTCCCTGGTGGCGCAGTGGTTGAGAGTCCGCCTGCCGATGCAGGGGACACGGGTTCGTGCCCCGGTCCGGGAAGATCCCACATGCTGCGGAGCGGCTGGGCCCGTGAGCCATGGCCGCTGGGCCTGCGCGTCGAGCCTGTGCTCCGCAACGGGAGAGGCCACAGCAGTGAGAGGCCCGCATACCGCAAAAAAAAAAAAAAAAAAGAGTCCTTAAATTGTATATTTAAAACCTGTGCATATAGTCAATTTATGGAAAACCGAAGTGGCCGAATTGCATTTTCATCTCCTTGACTTTAAATTTCTTGAAACTAAATGGTAAGTGTATGATTAAAACAAGAAAACATTTAATGATGAAATTAAAGAACTGAAAGTTAGGAGGAATTAGAGTAATTATTAATCTTATAGAGTAATTAAATTCCTGTATTATTATAGAATCTTCTTTGCCAGATTTAGTGATGACTCTTTATTTTTTATTTTTTATTTTTTTTGCGGTACGCGGGCCTCTCACTGTTGTGGCCTCTCCCGTTGCGGAGCACAAGCTCCGGACGCACAGCCTCAGCGGCCATGGCTCACGGGCCTAGCCGCTCTGCGGCATGTGGGATCTTCCCAGGCCGGGGCACGAACCCGTGTCCCCTGCATTGGCAGGCGGACTCTCAACCACTGCGCCACCAGGTAAGCCCAGGGATGACTCTTTATCAGTTACTTCAACACTTTGTAGAGAGCACAGTACATTGCAAGGTAACTGGGTAGCTATCTCTATTTTAATTCTTCTTTATGCTGAGCTAAAATCTGTCTCACTATTATTTGTCCCAATCACCCTATCCATTGGAACTTTTCAGAAAAAAAAAAAAATCCAAAAGAACTCTTCTAAAGGCAGCCTTAAAACATTTAAAATTGCTAGTTTTGTCTCATAAAACAAATTACTAGGATGAGATCAAGGACAGAAGACCTCTGTGGTACTATGCCTCTTCCACCCATGTTGGCATCAATTGATTAATCCTGTTTGAGCCCAGCTGTTCATCTCTAAATCCATTTAAGTATGTTATTCATACAACACTCCTTTATCTTTTTCAAAAGGACATCTTAAGAGTGAGTTAGAGAAACACTAATAAAACAAACTCCCCAAATTTCAGTGATAATACAAGAGAACTTCCTTTTTCTTACTCACAAAAATCTAAAACCGGTATTTCTGGTAGGCGGGTGACTCCATTCCACATCCAGTCAAGGGACCCAGGATCCTTACATTTTGTGGTTCTGCCATCCCCTAGGGTCTGCTGGGTAAAATGCATAAGAGAAAGAACTCCTGCTTCCTAAAAACTCTCTCCTGGAAATGGTACATATCATTTTCAGTCACATTTCATTGGCAAAAACTTGTCACATGGCCACACCAAGAAGAAAGGAACATGGGAAATATAATCATAACAGGCAGCTACCTCCCAGGGATATGTCCAGAATATAGAGGTAAAGTACTTATATTTATTTGTTAGCTGCCTTTCTCAGGTAGCTTTGTTAAACATTTTCTGAAGTACAGTTATACTGTGTCTGGGGTATTTCTCTGACCTAATATTCTGGTACAGGGGTCTAGACATTTTCTGTGAAGAGCCTGATAGTAAATATTTTAGGCTTTGTAGGTCATGTGATCTCTATTGCAACTAGTCAACCCTGTCACCGGATGGGAAAGCTACCTTAGACATAATGCAAATAAATAAATGTAACCCTGTTTTAATTAAATTTTATTTATGGACATTGAAATTTGAATTTCATATAATTTTCACAGGGTATGAAATATACTTTTTCGATTTTTTTTCAACCATTAAAAAATGTAAAAACCTTGGTTCTCAGGGCATACAACAACGGGCTGCCGGCCAGGTTTGGCCTGTAGGCTTTAGATGGCTGATCCCTGATCTAGTATCACCCTTTATAAAGGAAGTGAGATTAATACATTAAGATTTGATTTTAGTGAATACTAAGTCTTAATACTCACTTATTTCCCCCAAAGTTCTGATAAATCATTTATTAATTAGAATGTATTCTGCAAATCACATGGTATCTAAGTCAATTCAGCAAGTTGATATCATACTATATTAGTTATATAGCTATAATTTATGAAGTACACATGAAGTACAATCACTTTACATGCATTATTTTAGCTCTTCAGAAATATCCCATGACATAGCTATTACCACTCCCACTTTATCATTGAAGATACTAAGGCTCAAAGTAGCTAAGAACTATTTTGACCATATTTCACACAGCAAGAAATGGAAAAGCCAGATTTCAAACCCAAGCTGGATAAACATCCTATGCACTTTTCACCACACCAAATTTGTCTGGCCTTAACAGGTATCAGCTCATTAAAAGCCAATAGCTATTCTTTTATTTTCTCTCTTCACCTGTATTTGGGCTCTATTGTACCTTTTCATGTATAGTTTACCTTTTCAACTTGAAAATAATTTTCTTTCAATGGAGCCAAACAGCACAGCTAATGACAAATGATACTGAGTATAGTAAGTACTTCTGTATGAGGAAACATTTCTTATTGTAAAAAGTGGTTCTGAACTCATGATACCCATTATTGACAGAGTGAGCAAGAGAAAACGCTCACAATAAAGAACACACTCTCTGAAGACAGAAGATAAAAGCAAGTAGGACATCAGTAGTTCTGCCCTTGAGCTCTGCAGAAGTTTAAGCCTTGCTCTATTACGAACTCGTATGACCTTGGGTAATATACTTTACCTCTCAGTTTTCTAATCTCAGAATTGCTTGTTGAATTTTATACTCTGACCTTTCTACAAAGGGACTTGAGGTAACATTGGTGAATCAAATTTAACACCTATTTTGGAAAACTCACAAGGCTGCTAATCGGCATAAATTGCAAATGAGGGCTTGTGAAAGTGCTTTTTGAATTGCAGATACTTCACAAATAAAAGCTATTGTTATGACTATTCTAGATTTCATCAATGATTATTTTCAGTTAAGGTCACAATATACTGATGCTCACTTTATTGAATATAGAATCTTCACTGGGAGTAATGTTATTTGCCCCTTCCCTCAGTATATAAATTTTAAACTGATGAATCCATTAATCTGTTTATATTTGCCCTTTGGATGAAATCTGTCTTTAATAAAAGTATAAGCCTTGCCTAAGTGCAAAGATTATGTCTCATAATAAATCTATGCCCTTGAAATACTGTATGAATTTCTAAGTATAGACATTAGTGAAATATTATTTTGGAGGATAAAAGTAATCATTTTACAGCTCATTGACCCTTCAATGGTGTTTTCACGGGGATGTTACAGGCAAGATGAGATGGTGCAGCATCAGCAGAATAGGTGAAATCAATATCTGTCTACCACAGCCTTTCTCCCATCTCATGCAGTAAAATTCAGTAAAAAGAAAATTGATATGCACAGTATTAAATAACTTAACAACAAAGAGCTAGAGAAATTCTTTGTAGCGATACATCCTGCAATACACAAGTCTCTTCTTGGCAGACTATTTGCTTTTAACCATTTGAGGCTCCTCACATTTCCGCTGCAGCTGGAGCACATCCCAAGGCACTTCCTGCCTCTTCAGATTTTTGGCACAGGGCCTCTTTTCTGTTCCACTTGGCTCTCCTCGAGGCATCTGATTTGTTGCTATGAAGATCCGCTTTGTCTTCTCTACTGTTGTCTTCATCATAAGTGAAAGCTGTCTGATCTACTTTTCACAGACAGCTCTACTCCCTTTGATGTGTGCGGGGGACGTAAAGGGAGCAGCGGGTGCCATTCTTCTTTATTTTTTGACACTAAACAGTTTACGTTTGCACTTAGGGAGAACACAACCAAAGCCAATTGTCTTATTACATAAAAATGCCACATTATATTTAGGGAGCCCTCACCAAGATCTAACCAGATCTACACTTTACCCAGATATCAGAGGAAAGCCTTTAGCATTTAGTAATGTTAAAACAGTAATAACGATTGACTTCTGTTTAGCTGTTATCAATCAGATTCCAAAATATGCATTTATTTTGACCCAGCAGTACAACTTCTAGGAGTTTATCCTACAGACTGACAAACGTGCACCAAGAAATATGTATAAAGATTCACAATGCTCGGTCACAATGGCACCATGTCAGCAATAGCCTGCGGCTAAGGAACGCTTACCCACTTTAGATAGAGAATACGTTCTCCTGTCCACTTCAGTCTCAGCTCAGCACTCTATTCACTGCTGATACCTTCTTGTTCCTTAAAGGTACTTATGCGTCTGACACCCATATATGCTTTTCAAAGGGCAACGTCTCTACAACTATAGGAGCACATGGAAGTGAAGGAAAACACAACCTATCTAAGAAGAGTATTTCCTTTTGTGTCATTGACCTGTTTGATTTTAATAAAGGAAGTATTAAATGAATATATGTAGAAATATGAAGAGAATAAATACATAGAATGAGGGCTTCCCTGGTGGCGCAGTGGTTGCGCGTCCGCCTGCCGATGCAGGGGAACCGGGTTCGCGCCCCGGTCTGGGAGGATCCCACATGCCGCAGAGTGGCTGGGCCCGTGGGCCATGGCCACTGAGCCTGCGCGTCCGGAGCCTGTGCTCCGCAACAGGAGAGGCCGCAAACATCCTCTTTTATCTTTGCCCCAAATTCTCCATCCCCACATTTCCCAGCTGTTAGTATTAACAGTTTTATAACTATCTTTACAGTATATATTTTCAAGTGTGCATGTGTAGGTGTGCAAGTGCATGCATGCACCGTTCTCATAAATGAGAGCAAAATATACATCTTGTTCCATGACTTATTTTTTAACATAATGATAGAGCCCTTTCCATATAAGTACATAGAGATCTGCCCCACAATTTTGATTGCAGCATAATATTCCAAATATAAATCACATTAATTTATTTAATTATTCCATCATTGGTACACAGGCTGTTTGAAGAATAAAAAACTGGAAATAGCCACCATGATTAAAACTGTCAATCTTAACTTTATAAAGTTTGTATTATAAAAACAATAGGTACATTGAATATATTTTTCAATTCACACACATTTCTCCCTCTCTCGCTTGCCTTCTCTCTAAGATTCAAAATTGCCATATAATAGAGTGTGCTTGGCTCTACGGAAAATCCTCTCCATTAAAATAAACAAATAAACAACACTTTTCCGTAGCAGAAACATCCTCATAGATAAACAAATAAAAGGATTTATTTTTTCTGCTCTGAGTATCTGGAATTCCAGATCTTTCTTTCCCCTCCCCATCCCCGTACTGTCCCTTTCTCATATCTTTCAGTTCTGTTTTTCTCTTTATATTAGCCTCTTAAAAAGACTGTTGAAAAAGGTTTCAGGCTTACATTGTCTCTCTGTGGTGATCCAAGAAGAACGAGAGAAATCCTCTCTACCAGTTTTCATATATAAAATCCCCAAGGAGTCCGATTGGCTAATTCTGTAATCAAAAGGTTGAATAATGTGGTTGATCATCCCACCGTACTGGATTGAATGGTGGCTCCCAAGAATTCATGTCTTCCTGGAGCCTCAGAATGTGACCTTATTTGGAAATAGGATCATTCCAGATGTAATTAATTAAGATGAGGCCATTCTGAAGTAGGGCAGGCCCTTAATACAATGTGATCGGTGTCTTTATGAGAAGAGAAGAGACAAAGAGACAGACATGGGTAAAGGAAAGACGATGTGAAGACACACAGGGAGGACACCATGTGATGATGGAGGCAGAGACTGTGATGTATCCACAAGCCAAGGACTGTCAGCAACTACTGGGCTTTAGGAGAAAGGCATGGAATAGGTTCTTTCTCTGAGCTCCCAGGAATGAACCAACACCGTGACCCCTTAATTCTTGATTTCTGGCCTCCTGAACTGTGACAGGAAAAAAAAAAAAATTTTTTTTTAAGCCACCCCGTCTGTGGTACTTTGTTATGGCAGCCCTAGGGAATTAATACACCTACCAAAACCACATGAGTGGGAGAAGGGCAGTTCTTGAAATAATGCAAATGCTATACAAAATTACTAAGAAGAAATATTGAGTAAAACAAACAAAAACAAACAAATGAACAACAACAAGAACAATAAAATTAAAAGTACCTGGTGGTACCACCTTGAAATACTCACAAAGCACTTTTCAAAACCCATATAGTATGCTTATTTATATTTTCACCCCATCCACTTCTACAAATAATTTGAGGACAATTACATAAGAAATCACAATATAATAAAACCACAGACTGGCATAAAAAAGCAAGAGTTAAAAAATAATGGAGGGTAGGAAAGGTGGAATGGTTACAATAGAACATAATACTTAAAGCTATGATTCCTGGTATCCGTCATGAAACAAAACTGAGTCCATACCACTTTCATTACCCAATGAAGAAAGCATACCTGGCAGTTTATAAAGAAACAATCTTTTTTCTTACCCACAAGAAGAAGTGTGTATTTCAGTAAATCAGAATTAAAGAATTAAACTAGCCCTCAGGAAAATAAAAACTCAATCTCAATTTAAATTCCAGAAGCAAATGAAAATTGAATCTGGAAGAAGCTAACACCTTCCAAAGCTTCAAAACATCACTTCAATTTTCCATACATAATATTTGACACTCAAAAGATTATCAACTATACCAGAACTTAGCATCAAATGACGAAAATAAAGGAAAGCCAGCAGACAACAGAAACAGACCCATAGGAGAACTAGATATTGTGGTTATCAAACAGAGATCCTAAAATAACTGTGCTTAATAGGCTTAAAGATACAAATGACTAGATGGAGAGTTTTGGATAAATACAAGAGCCAGACTTTAAGAAACTTAAAAATGGGAAAATCAGGGTAGTGATTGCACCTTTTCAGAAGGAAGATGGAGTCTAGGTGGGATTATAAGGAGAGCTTCAGAGGTATTGGTATTGTTCAGTTTTCTGAACTGGCTGATGATTCCATGGATGTGTTTCCTCTATGGAAATTAATAGAGTGGTACATTTTCTGTATATATGTTATAAATCAATTAGAATTTTTAAAAAATATACAGACTGGTGAGGGTCTGAAACAAAAGCATACCCTAGTGTTGACCAAAGGAGTAAAACCTATAGCTGTCAGTGATTTTTATATGTGAATGATTCAAGGAGGGAGGCTCAATGTTTTGCTCAAGGATAAATGCAGAATTGGTAGAAAAGGCAGAGATTATAGTCTAGAGTAGTAACTCAATAAATATTTATTAAAAGAACAAATGAACTGCTTATTTATTCCTCCTACTGAAAAAGAAGGTATGAAAACAGGATGAATAAAGGAACATAAACATTTATTTTTCAGATCTCTTTAGGGTGCCCCTTTGTTTTACATACAGGGATAGAAATATTATACTGTATTTAAACTAGAGGAAAAGAAATCATCTTTCCATATTAGGCCCTGTCTTTGATTTACTCTGTGTTTTTAGGGAAAATTTTTCCCCTGCTTCTCTGAAAAGAGCACTAGATATATTTCCTGGCTTATAGCTACACAGAGCTCAGCTAATGGGAATATTCTATTTAGGATCATGCAGACGGTGAACCTGTGAGCATGTTGTGTATTATTCTCAACAGTCTAAGTCAATGTCCTAACCAGTCAACACTAAACATGTGATTTAGATTTTTAAGAGTGAACAAGTTCTATTTCTATTGTTTCTTAAGGCAAGCCAGAACAGTCTCTTATTTTGACTGAGGAACATAATTATTGACAGAAGGAAAGTCTAATGGTCTATTTGAGAACCACAGAGTTGAGTGAAATTTCCCTTTCCCCTATTTTAAATGAAGGACTCCCTTTAGGGTTCAAAACATGTTTCCAGTGTGGTTAAAGTAAATATTTTCATAACATTTAAAAGGAAAAATCAACACTCTTATTCCACTTCATAAAGAATTCACAAAGGGATCAACTTAGAGAAAATAAAGATTAAATAATTGTGGCTGGGTTGTATGCCAGGAAAATGGGTCACTTATGCACACATGCACAATCATTCCTTCTACAAATAAAGGGAGGCCCTGCTGTTTGCATGGCTCCCCCAACGGCTTATAGTTTAATGGGGTGGGAGGATACACACAGCACTAAGCTAGCAACAGTACAAATGTGTGTAGAAAAAATACTAAGAGGGAATGACAAAGTGTATATTTAAAAGTACCAACTGGATATTAACAGGTGAAGTTTATGGAGAAGGAAATCACAAATTAAAGTGAGCCTTGGAAGATGGCAAGGGGTTGGATAAGAAGAACAAAGCCCTTTAATTGTTCTTTCTTTTTCTTAGGTAAGGAGGTAAGTTTGGGGGGAGAATAAAAAGATAACTCCATCTGGAGCAGTGACTATAAAAAGAGAGTCATGGAAGACAAAGTTGGAAAAAGTTTTTAGAAAAAAACCATTTATGCAAGGCAAAGGAAGATGGTTGGATTTTAGACAAAATGGCATGATGAAGGCAACTTGGAGCAAGAGAAAAATCATCAGCTGTGAAGTAAGAGTGGCTTGGATTTGAATCCTTGCTCTCCTAAATATGTGTGTCTCTTTTTCCTCCTTATAAAAAGAAGATAATAATATTACTGTATAAATTTATTATGAGTTTTAACTTAATAATATGTATAAAGTGGCTGAGTCATACACACCCTTAATATACACTAAAACATCATCCAACTCTTCCATTTTATATTCTGTGTAGTTGAGTGCTATAAAAGATTTTGAATTGGCTAATGACTTCATAAAGACAGTATTTAAGGAAGGTAAATCTGACATCAATTTGCCGGAAGTCTTGGAGGAAAGGATGCTAGCTGTTAAGCTATTTTATTGGGGTGGGAGCTTGAACCTACTTAAAAATGTATATATAATATATATCCTCTGGGGAAAGGATACAGGAGCTTCTGATTATCAAAACAGTCCATGATTCCCAGAAAGGTTAAAGATCCTTGCATGTGTTATAGAAGATGCTAGACTATGAGGGACTACAGAAGAGAAGTGGAACATAATAAATAAGATTTAATTACTATATATGCAAATTAAAGGAATAATTGAAAAAAAACACTGGAATCTTAGTCTCGTGTCACATGATACCATTTCCAGAGAGAAGGGAGTGAGTTTAGAAGGAAAGGTGATATGTTTGCCTTTAAACATGTTGCATGTCAGGTATTTGCCAGAATTGCTAAGTAAAATCCTGACTAGACAGAGTTTTACCTGGATTTGGGATGCAGGTCAGGAATGGAGATAAAGATAGTTTAAGACAAAGCTTTTTAGTTCTAAGATTACATGGCAAGAGGCCAGGGAGTACATAAGCCACAGGATGTAATAAGATAGCTTTGGGGAGCATATTCCAAAATATAGGGAAAATGTTTAAAAAAATTGTAATTCCGAAAAAAAATTATAATGCACACTTGCAATGAAAAGTTTTGAAATAGAAAAAAAAATATAACATTTTAAAGGTAAAACATAGGACAGAAAGAATCTGCATTAATTCACTGTTCCTTCCAGGGGTAATTTAGAGAAAAAAATTTTGAGAAAACTGCTATAGAAGGAAGTTAATTTTCTGAGAGTGTGAAAATAAAGTAAAATGAAAAGAGGAGCAAAGACTAGGTCTTTGATCTATCCAGAGTTAGAAGGTAGAAGGAAGAAGACCCAATTAAGAAGAACATGTCACAAAGACAAGCAGATGTACCAGAAAAATAGAAACCTGGAAAAGAGAGAATTTGAAGAACAGATTGTCAACAATGTCAAATGCAGCAGGCAGGTCACCTAAAATGAGGAAGAGGCACCAGGTATTAGAGTCTTCTTCCTAAACAAGTCTTTAAAGTAATGTTACAATGTTAAGGTCGTATGTAAAGATGTTTAGATTGTGTTCTAGAATAAGGTTGCAGAATCTTTTCTACTGTAGAAAGCCTTTCAAGAGATCCATAACCAAACATAAATGTGAATCCCTTAGGCAGATCGTTTATTGTATGTGCTTTGTACTCTCCTCATCAGAGCAGCATGTGATTCAAATCTTAGAATCTGACAGTCTCATCCGTTTCAAAGTTGATTAGAGGTTGAAGACTGTCAAGAATGGAATAATACATAATCTCAAAACTTAGTACTTCTGGGCTAATGATAGGAAAAATCAATTTTTGTTGTTACAGAAGCAGCTTAAATGCCCAGAGCTCTATCATCCAGCCTTCTGTGTTTGTCAAAATGAAAGAACAAAAGTAAAAAACAAAAACAAAAACAAAACATCCTGGAAAATCTATTATTATTGTTGTTGTTGGATTAAGAAAACAATACATATCACTCTCATATTCTTAAGCTGCTAAAACTTCAAATATGCAGTAAAGCCACCGCATTAGAAGGAAATACTCATAATATAGTCACTTTGCCTGACTCTCATGCCATTTCTTCAAAAAAGTACTACAACCCTCTAGTCCAGGCGAAGGGAGCAAGCACTAAACTAGAATTCAGGTCTTCTTTTACTGCTTTTCTCTTGTGACTTGTGCAAGTGACCTTTGTTCTACGCATCTCAGCTGGTCTCTGTGTAAGAGGTGAGGACAGTGTCTCTCCAACCCAGTTTGCTACCCTGGGCTTCAGTGTGATAATTTATGATTGGCAGGCAATTGTATCTTTCTTCACAAACCTGTTTCGAGGATTACACTCCATAGCATCTGTATATGTGCTTAGCATATGGTAGGCATTCAGTGGAATCAGCTGGAGTTCTTTCCAACATTCTCTTCTACCTTAGGGGTCTTTTGGAATGACATAAGCTGCTATGTAGTACTTTAGGCATTCATATGCAATAAATGAGAGGGAGAGAGAAATGAGGGAGGGACAGAGATTGAGACTGAGAAAGAGATGCCTCTTATTGGGAGGTTATATTGAAAGACTACAGAGAGGCCTGAGCTGGAAGATAGCTTAATAGCAGATACTGAATAGAGAAAAAAATTGCCAATTCTGCAGCTTCAGAAACAGATGAGATAGTAGCATTAGGGGGATGAATTTCACATGTGAAAGGATCTCACAGTCTTTGCGACTGAGATAGCCACAGCTGGGATACACGTGTCTTGTCCAAAACTATCTTCCACGAAAATGATAAACAAAAACGGGAATAAAAGTGACATTTAACTCTTTAAAATATCCATAACTCTGATTTTCTAATCAGTAAGGCTAAATTTTCCCTTTAGATAAGATTGTAAGTGGACATCTTTGCCAGAGAATACTTTTTTGCCAAGCACCCTAGTACTATGGCTTTCAAATGTTTTTGACTCTGACTCATGTATTTAAAGGACATACAATAATACCTAGCCATTTTATGTGCAATACATGCTGATATTTTCTATTCTAAATGGCTTTCTCAAGGGGCTAATGAGTCATGATCTGTACTTTTAAACAAAAACCCCAACCTCTTTAGTAGTAGTTACTTTTCTACATCTACACTAAATGCAATGGTATCAGAAATGAACTTTTTATTTTTAAATCTTTTAATAAACAGACATTTATGAATCAGGATCCATTTTAGATAGTACTTTGGTATCTATTTTATTCAAGTCATATAACTAGATATACATTTCTTACTGAGGTTGGATTGTATCAATTAGTATGGTCATATTTCCTGCAGCAACCCAGACTCAACATCTCACCAAGGTAGGTCATTCGTTATGAAAGGTATCAGGTGAGAGAGTGATGGTTATGCATAAAAGATTACCTCCACTTAGGAAATACAAACAGACAAACACCCCCAAACCTCAAAGTGTATGTATTCTGGTTTGGTTTATTACACAAAAAGAAAAGCCAGCATATGAGGCTCTAGTTTAGAGTTCCCTTAAACTCCAGTGCTTTATGAAAAATTTTCTGCTTTTGTGGTAACTATTAGAAATGTATTTGAAATGATTTAAAACTGGAGGTGCTTTATTATTATCAAGGATTCTCAGACATTTTGTAAAGTTCTCTTTAGAGACACTTTTGATCTAATCTAGGGATCCTGATACTGATGGGTGGAAGATGCAAACCACTAAACATAAATAGATAATACCAGTGAGTGGTATTAGTATAAGGAAAGTACAGTCATTCCTCAGCATCCATGGATTTTGGTACCCACAGGGGCTCAATTTCCATATATAAAACAGCACAGTACAACAAATAGCTATGGATGTGACACAGTGGGTATGGGGGGATGACTGCAGCACCATGCAACCAAATGAAGGAACACACTGTATTGTGTGCTCATAAAGGAATTGGAGTTATGGGCTGAATGACCATCTTAGATTCTCCTCAACACATAAACATATATTCTAACAGAGTTGTCAGATGAAATACGGTACACACATTTATTTTGTACAAATATGTTCTAATTATTGCATGGGACATACCTACCCTAAACAATTATTCATTATTTATCTGAAATTCAAATTTTTTTTTTTTTTTTTGCGGTACGCGGGCCTCTCACTGTTGTGGCCTCTCCCGTTGCGGAGCACAGGCTCCGGACGCGCAGGCTCAGCGGCCATGGCTCACGGGCCCAGCCGCTCCGCGGC
>NC_041214.2:107280962-107326204 GCF_002837175.3 Physeter macrocephalus | reverse complement strand
CGGGGCACGAACCCGCGTCCCCTGAATCGGCAGGCGGACTCTCAACCACTGCGCCACCAGGGAAGCCCTGAAATTCAAATTTAACTGGGAATCCTGTATTTTTGTTTGCTAAGTCTGGCAACTCCCCACCTAGCATGATTTGTGGCATATCAAAGGAGCTGTAAAATATCTCCAGAAGCAGAAAGTTGTGGCAGAAAGAGCAAAGACTTTTGCAGATTAATCTGGGTTCAAATTCTGCTTCTACCAGGATTTTATTTTGGAAAAGATTTTCATAAGATCTTATTCTGACCTCAAGGCAGTGTCATGTGCTCTGAATCCCTACTTTCTTGTCACCATCAATATTACTCTGCTCTCACCTGGTCTTCCTTTGAAAATGAGCACACATTTCTGTTATAACAGGAGACCCTAAGATTCCTGTATTTAAACTCTTAGAAAGGAAGTGCTTTTAATTCTCACCTTTTTTTGATAGCTTATTATCTACTATACCTGTTGCCCTAGATAGACACCTAGGAGAAGGCTCATCTCCACAACACCTGCCTTTTTCTAATGCGTGGGCAAGGGAAAATCCCCTGGAGCACTGCTAGTGATGGGCAAGAACTTTGATAAACTACCATTAATACTAACATGCCTACCATGTACATTATGCTGGGCTGGGTGGCAGAAATCTGAACATGGAGGAAATTTACATAATAACATTTATTTATGACTTGGTCAATGATTTTGCACAGCACATTCCATAGGTTGTCCCTTATTAGCAATGCATAGATCTACACGCTGTGTGAAACTGCAACAAAGCTAGAGCTTTTACACAGCATTTCCAACCTTAAGTTGATAGTCGGGCACTCTGCGATACACTGTAGTTCAGATTTATTCTGAACACATCTGTACCTTTAGCATACCCCAGAAAAAGTACTCAAGGGAGTTAAAATCTGGTGAGTGGGTAACCCATTCCACATGGCCACATGGGCCAATGCAGATTTGGAAATTATCATCCAATTAGTCCCTCACCACTCTGGCATAATGGGGTGGTACACCATCCTATGGGAACTCTTCTAAGTGCCCTTCCCTTAGCTTGTAAAGCGTAGCATTAATTCATTAATTGATCACTTAATGGGTTGGTTTTGTATGGTAAACATTTACTTATGTTTCCAAACTTTATGACCAAACTGTAGCTGGCATTTATTACTAATATACATAATATATGCTTTGTTAATTAAACTTATGACAATCCCGTAAGATATCACTATTATCTCCATTTTACAGATGAGAAAATAGAAGCAGAGAGGTTATATAACCTGACCAAGATCAAACAGTTAGTAATTGATGGAGCCAGCATTTCAACTCAGGCAAACTGAATTTAGAGTCCATATTCTTAACTCCTAAGTAATGCTGCTGGGTAATGTTAGAGTAATACATGGTAGTAATGAAACCATTTCCTGGTGCAAGTATCACTTCCATGTAATGAAGTCATTATAGACAGAGTTGTATCTTTATTTGTAATGGGATCTAAGCCAGAGAATTTCATTTTGAGAGACACTATTCATCACCTTGGGCTAAGAGTTAGCTGGATACCTTTGCCAAATGTCAGTGATTCAATTACATTCCAACTGAGGTTTTATTCAGACATTATTTTGGATTTGTTTTCAAAGCTTTACTTCTACTTGCAAGCTACCTAAGTTTCTTTTTTTGCTGTTGTTACAAAGGGACCAACATAGATACTTCAGTGTTAAAATCTTATTTAAGACTAAACACAGAAACTTGATTTGGAAGGCTGAGATAAAACATCCTCAAAAAGCCTTCTTTATTTGTAGATTTAAACCCTCAGATTCTCACGTTAATTGCAAAAGAGAAGTTATTGAATAAGAAAATTTAAGTGATTTTTTTAACCATGTTTTAAAAAATACTATGCTATTGAAAAGAAAGAAAAGAATTGCTCTTTCTATTGTATATTACATGGCCAAAGGGGCAACTCCCTTAACTGACTGGAGGAAGTTAGCTGTTGGTTTCAAAATCATTCTTTCCAGAGAAGTAGGGTGTGTGACTCAGATTTCCACACCAAGGTGGTCCCTGAGAGAAGACTTTAGATATAGAAGAGGTAATGTTAAATTCTCTGGTATCACTTATTATTTCCCTCAGGCAAGCCACATGTCAGAGAACCTCAATCTGAAAATGACACAAGTTACATGTGCTTCCTCCTTTACTTTTTTAAAAGGTTTTTATGTCTTTCAGTTTTCATGTGTGCTCTTGATTGGTATCTTTCTATAAATAAATGTACTTAGAATGAAAAAGTCATTCCAATCCTCAGCTGAGAGATCTTTTATATCTATCTCCCAGAGAGAGGAGATGAAATTTGATTTGAAACTGAACATACACAACTTGGCATACAGATTTCCACACTTTTCAAAGGTCTTAAATGGTCAAGATGATGAGAAAAATGAGAAAGAAAAATAAGAGAACAAGAGTTATCATTATTTGGGAACTCAGTGTACCCCTCATACCATGGTAGGTATTTTTCACACAGCATTAAATTTAGTCTTACTCCATTTTATTGAGGCATGTGGTATGTGGAGATATAAAAATAACTTTTCCCAAATTATGTATGTAATATAAGTACAGTAACCAGGATTCAAAATTAAAATAAGAACTCAGGATCTGTGATGTTTCCATGATTTCACTCTTAGGGATTTAGGCCTAGTGTTGGGTGCTAAACACTCTGAAAGTGGCTAAAGAAGTAGAAATCCCCCAAAACCTCTAGAAAATTGAAATAAAAAAATCTTAATTTTTAAAAATATTTTCAAAGTTAATGTTCCAATAGTAGCTTGGCATCCATAAAAGACAAATTTAATTGGGAAAATACATAACTGACCTTTGATACATGAGATTCCTGAAAAATTTCACACATACTTAGGGTCAAGTGTTAAGCATTTTGTTTCAAATATAAGATGTATGTTTAGAAATTAGTTTGGTTGACCCTGGAACTTAGGTATTATATTAACCCCAAAGCCTTCTGGATTGTAACCCATTTGGCATTATGCCATCTTTCATAATTGTGGGTTTTTTTCCTTCATAAGAACCACAATTTTCTATTAAGCAGGAAGTGATAGGTTACTGTAATCCATGTAGTAACTGCCTGTCAGCATGACATCTTTTTCATTAGCATTTACTGCAATACAGAAGGCTTAGGTGTGCCCTAATTATGGGATTTCTTTTTAATGCTTCACATATGTGGGAACTGAGCCTTTTGATTCATTAATTCATTCAGGTAATATTTACTTTATTGAGTACTTTATAGACATCTAGTCTTGTCCAAGGCACCAAAGATATAATGGTGAATAAACACAGTCTAGTGGAGGGGATATTAATCAAATAATCAGCAGCAACTGTAAAAGTGCAATTGTGATATGTGCTAAGACATATGGTGCTCTGAGATGGCATGGTAGGGAAATTAACCTTTGCAGAGAGATTGGGAAAATTTCCCTAGAGGAGTGACAATTAATCTGAAATCTGAAGGACACATAGAAGTAAATTAGGACGGAGAGGAGGAAGAAGAGTTCTATCCTTTGAATCCTGATTGGGGGTGGGGTGGTGTCGAGGGAACAAACCAAGAGGCACACCAGGCTGGGGCTCATTAAGCAAGGGTAAGCAAGGCAGGGAGATGGGGAGGGAGGGTGAGGGCAATCATGAGAGGCTGAGGGGGAGATGAGGGAGTTTCAAGGCTGAGGAGAGGGGATTCAGGAAGGAGTAACACAATGAGATTTGTGTTGAAATGATTGCAGAGGTCTCTTTAGATGCTATGGGGAAATGCATGAAAGGGGATAAGAATGGATGTCAGTAGACCACTTAAGAGGTGTTTGCAGCAGTCCAGTCTGGGGGTGTGGTAGTGACGATGGAGATACAGACAGAGAAGAGATGTGTCTAGATTATCTATGAACAGATGCTGGTGATGAATTAGGTATAGTATGATAGGTGGCGAAGAAGAGGACTTGTTTAAAAGGACTTGGGTTTCTCAGTCTCTGTGCTCCCCATTCATTCAAAATGGACCAAACTGGGGTGAGAGTAAAGAAAGATGCTGAACCCAGTTTTGTTCAGGTTTTTTGAACCAACCTTACAGGTTGGTGTAAGCTGTTTCTTTTTGTAATTGAATTTGTATTTTATCAAATACTTTATATTATATATACTATGTAATTATATTCCTAATTAACTTAGCAAAATAGCTATGTCTTTAGTTTGGGTGGCTTAAACCTTATACTTCCCAGATGAAAGCACTACTTCTTAAATGCTTCCCAAAAAACTATTTAACATAAGAAAATGAGTAAACTGAATTATTAAGAAATACAGATTGGAGGTGACAGAGATAATGCAACCTGTTCCGAGTTCTCAAAGCTATGAAACTTTGGAATGTTAATTAGAAAGCAAATCACAGATTCCCTTGAATTAGGATGTGTCTGTATTGTGATGAGGGGAAGTCACCTCAAATTCATGTATCTGTTTCCCTTAAGTATTTCTCCTCTATGTACCTTTTATGGGAAACAACGAACTGTAACACAATTCCCTAGCACTCTTACTCCTGTAGGTTTTGCTTCCTTTTCATTAAGTAAAGGCAACGACTCAAAGCGAAATGAATTTTGTCATTATGAACTCTATTCAATGAGCAGTCACTTGCCACTGGGTGTAGCAGAGGCAGAGAGACTTAACCATCTCTCCTTCTTTTATCTTGAATAGTTAAAAGAAGCTTCATCTTTTCTGAGTCTTAGTGCCTGTATGCATCTTCCTCCCCTGATTTTAAGGCTCATAGTTGGTGTTTCTTCCCCATGTGTCTGGAGGTGTCTCAGTGAATTAGCCTGGTCCTCCTACCTATGAACCATGGTAGAAAATTACATAAATAAGAATAAATAATAGCTAAAACAACACCTGTGGGAAATCTCAAGTAATCACAAACTGCTCTACAAAACAAAATTGATGTATATTTGTTTAGATGAATCCAGGGGTATCTAACTGCATTTAGGCAATCCTGCAGGAATTACAAGTTATTCTACTTTGCAGAAGGAAAATAAAAGTTTAGGAATGGGGAATATTTAGGCTGCAAATAGAAGGATGAGTAAAATTACTGTTTATCCAAAGGTTGAAAGAAAAGAAAAAAATAGACTTTCATGTTCAGGAGGAAAGTTTGAAGCATGGTATAGATAAAATTTGAGATTTTGTGAAGACTTGTTAGATTTCATGTTTGCATTTCCTTGAAATCTACAAATGTAGTCATATCTACATTTCTTTATAATATATTCAAATGTATCCAGTTTTTAAAAGACACATCATTAATAATGCAATAAATAAAGGCAACACTTTCAGCCTCAAAATGGTATGGTTGGTAAGATTTAAAAAGTCTATAAAGTTGAGATGATAACATGGAAGCAGGATTTTTCTTCCCCTTTAAAAAAGTGCCAATGACTGCCAAGGGCCCCATTCCCAGAGATCACGGTTTGGTTATTTAAGGATGGGGCCTGGTAATCAGTACTTTTAATGCTCTCAGGCAATTGTGATATGTAGTCTAGCTGGAGGAGATCACCTATGTGAGAGATAGTTACACTAGTTATAAACTGTGTAAAATGAATCAAACATCTCTGTATGGTCATCAGTCTATTACTAAAGCTTCCTGGATATAGTGGGCTACACAGATTCTTTGTTTTGATGAAAATAGCATATTTGAAAATGGATTTGACAAGAAAGTTTTTTTGTTTTTAATTTCAACTATTATAATAACCTTAAAAATAAACCTATGACATTGGTATTAGTATTATACCTATTCTAGAGCTAACAGGCAAAGGATAAAGAATAGAGATAAGGCAAAAGAGCCTGTCTAATTTCCAGAGTCACATACCTCGAAAGTGGTAGGTTTGGGACTAAACCCAATCTCCCTGTTGCTGAAGGCCAGACCTGCAAGCTTTCCTAAAAGGTTATGTTGTCTGCTCTTGTCTCAAAATAACAGCACTCTTCTAGAGAAAAAAGAAATAAAAATCAAGAGAAAAATAGATTGGGAGGATTCAGATACTGATATATTTGTATAGTGTTTTACATTTTCAAAGTAATTTTTCTTTGTGAATGCCAAGAGAGAGAGGGCAACTGCAATTTTCTTCTATAAAGTCAAAGGATAGTCTTCATATAAGAAAAGAACATTTATGAGAAACTTCAAGAAGAGCTGGATCTGAAGGCCTCTTCCATGTGGTTTCTTTTATTCAACACATAAACTTATCAACTTAAACAGGAGGCACATAAAATATGTGATATTCTTACATATGGACTAAAGTCTGGACTTGGAGTTGGGTATCAGAAGAATTCAGTTACCTTCTGACTTGTGAACCTGTCCATTAAAACTAAGCCTCAAGTCCCTCCTATTATATTATAAGATTCAAAGATTGAGACTAATTAGTTCATAACCACATTTAAAACCTTGAAAAATGCTGCTTATGCATTATATCATTAATTGTTGTATTATAGCACCTAGCATGATGCCATGCCCATACAGGTACTTCATAAATGTTAGTAGAAGTATTGATGATTTTATATGATTAAAAACCTTAGCACAAAAATGGACTTTTATTGCCTGGAATTTAGGGGAAATATTAGATTTTGCAAATAAAGGCATATCTTCTTACTCTCCTTAAGTGTTTTAAATTTCATAGAAAATGGTTTGTTTCCTTTTTAAACTTTATAAAGCTATGCAGAATCTAAAGACAGGCTAAAATTACAGTCATATTCAATTCCAAGTGCAATAAGAAACAATACTCATAGCATCACAATTGCTAAAACTTACTGAGAACATAAAATGCCATAGTATGTAATCCATCTATACATGGATTTTCTTAAAGGCCATGACGATTCATGAGGTAGGTACAACTATCATTTACACATATCCAAGGAGGAAATGGAAGCTTAAAGAGACATGTCCAGGGTCACATATCTAGTTAAATAGCAGGGCTGGAATTCAAACTCACAGCTGTCTGAATCTGGAGCTCCACGGGCCCTGAATTTAGGGGAGTTAGCACTGAACACACCAGCCCAGGAAATTTGCAATATTTTCTCTAAGGTCACATAAATTTGCAATATTTTCTCTAAGGTCACATAACTGCCTGTAGCTTCCGTAGGCTATTTGGAAACAAATGTGAATACACATGGTTTCTTATGTCTATTCTTTTGTTAATTAGAGATTTTGGTAGTTCTTATCTGCTTACACAGAAGGCAGAGAGATTCAGTTACAAGGAGGGTTTGAAATAATTCCAGTGAGAAGGTTTTTCCTTCTCACTGACCATGCAGAATCCAAATACTTAATGTGCATAATGGAGCCATTACTTCACTCTACTTTACAATTTCTCCTAAAATGCACACAGATAAACTATTAGCTCATTCAAAACAGCTTGGGATAGAAATAGCAACGGATGTTTAAATCTCACAACCAAGCCAGAAAACTATCTGTATAAGAGGCTATACTGCCTTATTACTTGTCTTATTTTGATTGTATCAGCCAGTTGAAACAATAGGTCAAGGAAGACCTGTGAATTAATGTGTATTTGTACACATGCTTTCTAGCTGTAAGTGGTAATGTGATTATTAGAAATGATAGTGCCATTAAGTAAGTGATAAATGAACCTAAAATGTTTTGAATTCTCGCTAAGTACTGAGCACCAGTTACATGTTCCACGTAGATTATCTCACAGTAACCCTTTGGGAAGGAACAGGTATTGACCCCATTTTCCAGGTGAGATAATATAACTTGCCCAGGTGTGCAAAGCTAGTAACTGGTACTGTTACTTCAGAGCTCATTCTGAACTTCTAAATGATCTTGGCATGAAATTCTGTTATTATTGGAAGTCAAATGGAATGATTACATTACAAGCGGTATGATTTAATTGTTTTAAAACCAGGAAGTCCTGGGTTCCACTTCTCCTGCCACCATTCATCAATTAGTGTCCTTGGGCCAGTTAACTACCTCATTTGTTAACTGAGGATAATAGCATACCTACCTCAGATGTTGGTGTGAGGTCTAGATAAACTAATACGTATAACTCACTTTAGCACAGTGACTGGAAAATAGTCATGACATTATTATTTAATTTATCTGACTTCTGGTTCCATGAGTTGATTCAGGCTCTGAAAATATGCAACAAATGCATTAGGCAGTTTTGACTGCTTCCTTTAACTCTTGATTTGGCAGCTTTATATTATTCAACGATTTAGCGCATGCAATTTGGCATTTGCAGAGTTCCTTACCCACAAGGATAACTGATCTCACCAATCATCAGTCAACTTGTAAGCTGGCACAGAATTAGAAAAACCACAGGTTTCACAGGAGGAAACAGTCAGGCAAGTGAAAAGTCTTTCCGTAGGACACACTGAATCCAAGACTGGCTGAGGATTAGCACTGAGGCATATTACCTAACCAGAGGAACCACTTATCTTCTCTGAAAGTTCCTGACAAGCTGAAGACTCAAGGAAGCAAAGACTCAGTGACTCCAGGAAGAAAGAAAAAACATCTGAGAAAGGAAATATGGCTAGTCTTAGACCCTGACACAGACCCTTGTTCAATGCTGAGTATTTTCTAGCCATATTAAAGTTCTCTACACCAGATTTGCTCAGTTGTCTTGGCAAACTCTGCCTTGGATAAGACATCAAGTAAACTGTGCTCAGTGGAGAGAAGAAAAGCAGCAAGATCACTGTAACTGGCTATGTTTCATTAACCCAAAGGCTCTACAAAAAAACCAAAAACAGAACCAAAAAACAAAAAGAAAAATTTTTCTTGGCTTGTGTGATGATCTAACAAATTTTAGAAGGGAGTATTTTTTCATTGACTTATTCTTTACCAAGTGTATTATAGTATGTAAGCTGATAGATACAGTTGCATAAAAATAAATCCATGTATGCATTTCTGTGGTACAGAGGCCTCACTGTACAAAACGCTTTGTACAATACATTTTACAAAACAAAATGCTTTGTTTCGTTACTAAAAGTACATCACATTGGCTCTGGCTTCCATCCCACCCCCTCTTTTCTACCCTCTCCCTACACACTAAAAACACTTGTTCATATCACTTCATTGGGAATTAAAACAGAATGATTTCAGTTTCATCAGTTAACTGAGATAAAGTGAAAAACATTTTAATATAAGCTGAAGATATATATATATATATATATACACACACCTATATATTTTTTCATATATTTTGGAGGAAACTAGAAAGTAGGAGGTCATCAGATATATAGACTTGGTAGTTTGATTTCACCCAAAAAGGAGAAAAAAGAGACTAAAAGCCATTTGCAGTAATCAAGACATTCACTGAGGATAGGACCTGGGGATAGGTAGTATACTACATGTTTCAATGGGATTTCAAATCACATTTTCTAGTTCAACTCTAAGATTTCTCGACCTTCAAGGTAGAGTGTTCTTTCCAAAGGGCATGGGGTAAATGATGTTCTAGTAAAACTATAAATGGAAGTGCTTTGGATTGAATGTTTGTGTCCTTCCAAAATTCATATGTTGATGCCCTAACCCCTAAGATGATAATATTTGGAGGTAAGGGTTTGGGGATATATTTAGGGTTAGATTAAGTATTGTGGGTGAGGTCCTCATTATGGGATTAGTGCTATTATAAAAAGAGTGAGTCAGGAAATCTCTCTCTCTCTCTCTTTCTCCCTCTCTCTCTCTCAAGTACGTGTGAGGACATAATGAGAAGATGGCCATCTGCAAACATAGAGCATCACCAGACACCAAATATACCACCTTCTTGATCTCAGACTTAGCCTTCAGAACTGTGAGAAATAAACCTTTGTTGTTTAAGCCAGCCAGTCTTTGGTATTTTGTTATAGCAGCTTGAGCAGACTAAGACAGGTTGTATGGCCTGTCTTAAGCAACGTAATAACCAAGGTAAAGTTCCTCTTCGCTGGGTGCCCATCTACCTTTGTCAGGACAGCTGCTCCCTTCTGATATTCTCTCTGCCTCCCTACTCTCCCTAATTCTTGTCAAAGGGTTGACTGAGAGATAAAATGTTAGGCAGTACAAACTTAAGGTTTTTGTCTTTCAAACGACACTTCTTCACATTTACAAAATAAAAAGATTTTCGGCGGGGGGATCCATTAGGATGTTAAACTATATAGCTCAGGGGGCAGTAATTTTAGGTTTTGAAATAAAATCACGTTTAAATCATTTTGATATGTCATAGTTTTATGAGCATGGGCAAATGACTTTAACCTCTTTTGAGCTTAATCTCCTCATCCGAAAAAAAAAGAAATAGCAATAGTTGTAATTTCAAGTTGAGAATTAAGTGAGAATATCTGGGAGCACTGAGCATAATGTCTAGCTCATAAGAAGAAGTTAATAGTCAGCAAGGTTGTTATTTTGCAGAAAAGGTATCTAAGTAGTATCCCTTTAAATAATAATGCCTATGACCAGAAACACAACTTGCTGGTAGGACAGCTTTCCATTACTAGTCACAGATTTTCAGAATTTGATGGAAACTTAGAGATCATCCACTTCAAGCTACCTGGGAAAAAAGACTCAGAAGGATGTAGTAATTTGCCTTGGTCACATAGGAGGTGAGGACTGAGTCAGGTCTCAATAGGGGCTTTTTACTGCAGTTCTAGTTCTGTCCACTTAGAGTTGTTTTCGTCTCAGTGAGAATTCTTGAGTCTTCAGGGAGCTGAAGATAAGAATTTTCATTTTGATGTAAATATGCATGATCATTAAACATACATATTTTGCATAAGATTTAAGATTGATTTAAATTTTTCATTTCCTTTAATCATTTATTTATATAGTGTTCATTAAGCAACATTTTGATTAATATCAAAACATTATCATTCATGGTAAACAAAATAAGTTTATGAAATGATTCTCGGCCTTCGCTAAGCCTGAAATCTGTTGAAGAGCTAAGATGAGGTTAAATTCTATAGACACATGCACACATGCATACACACACTATAACACACAAATATCCCAATGCCTAAAAAGCATGCCAAGTTGTAAGTTGCTACTTAAGTTCAGGAAAGAGAAAGATTAATATAAGTTTTTCTGGTTGTTATTGTTTTTAAACATTCTGAAGTACATTCTTAAGTCCAAACAGAAAATCACTTTTGAGTGAATCAAACCTCTAGACAAGGGGCTGGCAAACTTTTTCTATAAAGGAACAGATATAAATATTTTAGGCTTTGTGAACCGAGGTCTTCTATTATAATCCTTTTACTTTTAGAATATATATTCATTATCATCCAAACTGTTCCCTTCAATCCAGGAGTAAAATGGACTTCTCAACTAACAACATAATAAAGTTTCTTGAAGTGAATGTTGCAAAGTCAAGCTGGAAAAGGAATGTCACCTGAGTATAATATTTGGGGACAGAGTAGATCTGTAAGAAAGTATTACTGTTTCTGAACTTCATGTGGAAGCTTGTGTATGAAGGGGATCAGAATATGCTATCCTAAAATATGCAATTTTGTCATAAGGATTATTTTGAGCTAAAGGCAATTGAGAACAGACATAGGAAGAGCTCTCTGTCCTCCCCCTACTTACCTAGAAGCAGAGAATAAATTCCCCTTGTGAAGGTGTGAAGGTGTCGTCCCTCCGCCCCCCTAAAAAAAACTGTACAAAAAGAGGAAAACAACACATCATCAGAGATGGAGATGGAACCAAGATGAGTTTGAATAAATAAACTTTACTGAATAACTCTTATCTACCATTAGCTTCCCCCCCTAGATTTACTTTCCTACAATTTACCAATCCTAGAAGCCCCAAACCTTTTTTCCTTTGTCTGGTCACTTTTCCACAATTTACTGCCCTTTGTTAAATAAAATGGTATGTAAGCCTCCAAATCTAACTGCGTTTTGGGGCTTTCATTTTTTTTCCTGTGCAATTCCTTTACACATAACATTAAAAATAAAATGGGTGTTTCTTTTCTCCTGTTAAACTATCATTTGTCAGTTTAATTTGGTTCAGAACTTAACAGAGTAGAGGAAAAGTTTTTCCTCCAATATATATACTTGTAAGTAATACACAAATATAGCAGAATCAAAGACAATACCTATGAAAAACCTCTTTCACCACTGGAATGTGAGGACTGAGGGCAAGGAGCAATCGCTACATGACAAAGGACAAATCTCTAGGAGACAACCATGAAACACCTTGATTTTGCCACATATTGAAACTTCTAGTGTCTTGGTTGTCTGCATGTTCCTTCCATAGCTTTATTTTCCATCTACTGTTTTTTTTTTGTTAATCTGAGGAACTAAAAACCTTTTGTGTCTCCCAACACAAATTTTACACAAATTCTTTCCAACCAAAATCTCATCAAGATAAATGATTCCCAAACATACATACATCATACTTTTCATTTTTAAAACATGTGGTAATGTAATGAACAAGACTTAGATCTTTTTCCAAGTAAAGCTGATTGTGAATCTTTGATCCATCACTAACCTGTTGAATGTCCTTTAACAAGTTTTTCAATTTCTTTTTGATTTAAAAAGAAAAAAAAACACTAATATAAGGTCTTAAATCCTAGGGTTATTGTAATTAAATAAAATTAATGTGTACAATATATGATAAAATCAAATTTGTAAGGCAATTAATAAGGAAGAATATAACTTTTCATTTCTAGAATTCATTATGATTTTAAATAAATTATAACATCTTAAACACATTCAAAAATTAAATATTAAAAATTGGAGTCACGATACAGGACTACAGCAGTCATTTGCTCAAGAGTATCCTAGGTGTTAATTTATTTTTCCATTGAAGCTGCCACACAGGAAATGCTGACAAAACCAAGAGCCTCTCCTTCCACCAGTCTATTACTTCCTAAAGAGAAAATTGACAATCTCAGGTGGCCTGCATGTTATTTATGTTAAAGGGTAAAGTCATAAAGTAAAATTTATTCTCACTAATTCTACTATTTAGTTAATTACACAATGCAATGATATAATTATGAGAAAGAGAACAAAGCTGGAGGCACCATGCGCCCTGATTTCAAACTATATTACTAAGCTAGAGTAATCAAAACAGTAAGTATTTGGCATAAAAATAGACAAAGAGATCAAGGAAACAGAATAGAGATCTCAGAAATAAACCCATGCATATATGGTCAACTAATTTATGACAAAGTTGCCAAGAATATACAATGGGGAAAGGATAGTCCAAAGTTGCAGGCAAAAGAATGATACCGGACCACTATCTTACACCATACACAAAAATCAACTCAAAATGAACTGAGGACTTGAATGTAAGACCTGAAACCATAAAACTCCTAGAACAAAACATAGAGGGTAAACTCCTTGGCAATGATTTTTTGTTTTTTGGGTTTTTTTGTTTGTTTGTTTGTTTGTTTTAAATTTGACTCCAAAAGCAAAGGCAACAAAAGCAAAATAAACAAGTGGGACTACATTGATATAAAAAGCTTTTGCACAGCAAAGGAAACTATTAACAAAAGGAAAAGGCAACTTACACAAATAGAGAACACATTTACAAATTATATATCTGATAAGGGGTTAATATCCAAAATATTTATGTGGAACCCATACAACTCAATAGCAAAAAAACAATCTGATCTAAAAATGGGCAGAAGAACTCATACAAATGGCCCACAGGCACTAGAAAAAGTGCTCAACATCACTTATCATCAGGGAAGTGCTAATCAAAACTACGAGATATCACCTCATACCTGTTAAATGGCTGTCATCAAAAAGATAAGAAATAACAAGTGTTGGCAAGGATGTAGAAAAAACAGAACCCTTGTGCACTGTTGGTGGGAATGTAAATTGCTGCAGTCAGTATGGAAATTCCTCAAAATATTAAAAATAGAACTACCATATGATTCAGCAATTCTACTTCTGGCTATATATGTCCCAAGGAAACCAAATCACTATCTTGAACAGATATCTGCACTCTCATGTTTATCACAGCATTATGTACAATAGCCAAGGTATGGAAATATACAATGTTAAGTGTCCACTGACTGATGAATGAAGAAAATGTGGTGTGTGTGTATATATATATATATATATATACACATACAATGGAATATTATTCAGCCATACAAAGATGGAAATCTTGCCATTTGTGTCAACATGAATGGACCTCAAGTGCATTATGCTGAGTGAAATAAGTCAGACAGATAAAGACAATTACTATAGGACACATATGCAGAATCTTAAAAATCCAAACTCATAGAAACAGAGAAGAGATTGTTGGTTGCCAGGTGGGGGCTGTGTGTGTGGGGCAGGGGATGAGCATAAAGTGGTCAAAAGGTACAAACTTCCACTTATAAGATGAATAAGTTCTGGGGATGTAATAATGTACAGCATGGTCACTCTAGTTAACAATACTGTATTGTATATTCGAAAGTTGCTAAGAAAGTAGATCTTAAAAGTTCTCATCACACACAAAAATTTGTAACTGTGTCCAGTGATGGATATTATCCAAACTTATTGTGACAATCATTTCCCAATATATGCATATATCAAATCATTATGTTGTGCACCTTAAAATAACACAATATTATATATCAATTATATCTTAATAAAACACAATATAATTAGTAAAGAAGGGAGAAGAGTCATTCAGGTGATCATTCTTAACATACTATTATTCTAATTTGTTATATTGGTGCTAGTTTAAAAGGTGGAGGGAGGGAACGAAGCAAATATAAGAAAATCCATGGTAAATTTGAGTATGAAATTCTGATTTCCATTTTCATCTCACAATTGGGGCTGACCTTATGTAATCTGTGTTGCTAAATGGTTACTTTACAAACTGAGAAAATATTGACCACCCCCTAACATCTCTAGAAGTTTTATGGACTAAAAGAAGTTGATGGTAAAGATCAGAGATATTACATAGATTCCAAGTACGAAGATTATAAAAGATAGGACTTTCTTCTCCTCTTCCTTTCAATCAGCCATTTAGGATTAAAAAAATTTTCTTACCTTGCTAACTACCAAGTTCATTCCAAGCTTTTTAGCAGTTCTTATTATTTATTATTTCTTTGCTTGGTGTTTTTTATTTCAATATCACAATTTAACAAAGTTTTACTTCCTCTAGGCACCATTAAAATTTTGCCCATTTTCTCAGATATTTTTCTTTGCAAATCCTTGTATTCACTTAGGTGGAGTGATGTTTTTATGAGCTCTGTTAAATCTAAAAAAAAAATATCCTTGCCCCAAATATCTAGTAGCGTTAGCAAGGGTTGGTAAACACTAAAGGAGACAATTGACTGTAAAGTTTATTCTGTTACAACAAATGTAGGTAAACAAGATCGAGAGAAGTATGCACTGAAGGTAGGCCTGGCTGTGGTGGGTTTGGGGGGGTGACCAAGAACTAAACTTTTTTCAGACTAAAAATCTCTATATAGATACGGACCAAAGGATTTTTTTTCACATTTTTAAAAAACTTATTTTATTGAAGTATAGTTGATTTACAATGTTGTATTAATTTCTACTGTACAGCAAGGTGATTCAGTAATACATATATATACATTCCTTTTCATTTTCTTTTCCATTATGGTTTATCACAGGATATTGAATATAGTTCCCTATATGTGCATGTATTTTTAAAAATTTTGATTGGAGTATAGTTGATTTACAATATTGTGTTACTTTCGGATGTATAGCAAAGTGAATCAGCTATATATACATATATTCATTCTTTTTATTTTCCTATATAGGCCATTACAGAGTATTGAGCAGAGTTCCCTGTGCTATACAGTAGGTCCTTATTAGTTATCTATTTTATATATTGTAGTGTGTATATGTCAAAGGATTTTTTTAAGGTAGAATTATCTGTAATTTTAGCTTCAAATGGATGTATTTTTCTCTGTATGTTTCCTGATTCCCTGAAAATAACTTGAAGTTAACTTAAGATAGTATGAAAGGTACAATAGCTAGGGAAGTTCTTATCTTTAATGACAAGATTATCCAGTCCTAAAATATGAGAGCTCTTTTTACCCTGGGCCTTTGCTTACGTGGTCAGCTCCATCCAGAACACTTTGTCTCACCTCTCCCTCAACATTGCTTATACAGAGCAAGTAAAAGGCTATTCAGGCAAAATTCTGGAAGGCTTTTCAGGCTTCTTCTTCTACCCCCATCCCTTACCTCTGTTCCTATCCTTCCTTTTTGACTACCTTCTCTATTTCAGCAGGTACCCATGTAAATGACTGCTTTATGAGAGCTCGTAGAATCAGACATTCTTTATTCAACAAATAGCTGTTAAGTGCCCGCTGGGTGTAAGTATACAGTGGAACTTGGATATTCTGACAATATTAACTATGTGTTTCCATAGGAATGAAAGGCTACTGGCCACTCTCAGTGGGACCAGCACTTGGGGTTGTCATCCATGGTTGTGACTGAGATTGTGTGGGACCATCAGATATTTTTGCCCCATCACCTCATACTTACAAGATGGTGTGTTGAAGTTAGAGGAGTGTCTGTGAAACGGTTTTTATCCCTTGTGCAAAACTCAGTGACCCATGCAAATATCTAACCAGAAACCTTCGGTGCATTACCAGGGGGATCTAATCAATTGATTTAACTAGCACAGACAGTTTTACATATTAATCTATCACTCTAAAGCCCTCAGCTTCATTTAGACCATCTACCTCCTATTCTCTTATTCCTCTGCCTATTTGCCTCTTCAAATATGTTTACATAAAAATAGGGTTTATACCCCTTGGGATCTTGGCTTTGGTCCTGACAGAATTTCTCCCTTGTGAACCAGTAATTCTCTCCTAGTGAGTTGATATAATTTCAAGGACATTGCCTACGATAGAAATTCTGCAACTATGGAAATGATGATTTAAGTCAATGCTCTGGAGAATTCAAGATTTTGGATTAATAAATAGGAAAGTCATTTCATCATTACCTAAAATTCAGTGCATAAAGTTGCAGCAGCAAGAGTTTAACAATATAATACTAACAGATCAAGGAATTTATGAGTGCAAAAACTGCTTTATAATCAGCCAGATTAAAAAAAAAGAAACCGTGGATGAGAGAATCCTCCAAAATGAGTGAAAAACTGCTTAAGTATGATTTTTAAATTTCATAGACTTTTTTTGCACTTCAGAGGCTGAGCTTAGAAAAATAACTGCGGCATGTGTTACATTCTGTTATCATAGTTTTACTTAGTTTTTTTCATGAGGAAAAAATGTGGACTGCTAAAAGTCGACTCCTGTGACTAACATGCATGTTTCTGCTAAATTACCACACTTAAGCACATTTTATTAGGGGCAGTTATTCCACAACTGTTGTAACATGAAAGGTAAAAATTTACCAGAAAGAAAACAGGAAAAGGAATGATGTTTTATTTTACTTATCCCACTGGAACAGGGAGCAATTTAAATGTACAAATGTAAAGCACTGCTTCACAGCTAGCGATTGGCAATTGCTCCTGTCTTTAAGTAATGGACTATTTAAAGTGCAACAGTCATGTACTCACTGGTCTAATTTGTGCTGCAAGATATTATAAATACATTAGCCTCCTAGAGTAGAAAATTCACGATCAGTATGCCTTGAGGTTCTAGTGGAGAAAGAAAGAGAGAGAGAGGTTAGAGTGACAACTGCCCAAGGTGGGAGTGCACACTCATCTCCCACAGTTGCTCTAATGGATTCAGATTCAAGGCAGTAATGATGTGAAAGAGGGTGGGAAACATGTTTGCTAATAGTCTAGTAGAAATATACAGGGACCATACATCTACAATCTCAATCACAAGCATAGGCACAGGAATAGACAAGAACCTGAAAAATCAGTCTGAAAAACACTAAAGTTCACTTTGATATAGGGACACCTTTGGTGGGGTGAGGGGAAGACACCTCTTAGACATCCCCAAGAGAGAAAAAGCAAGTGGATGCTTACAAGTTAGCAGCTTTTCGTGCTGCTGAAAATGTACATACACCAAACCTGTCTTGAATTTTTTGTTTTTATTTTAAGTTGAATTAAATAATTAAAGAATTCAGCTAATTAAGGAAAGCAGAAAGAATTGCTTTGTTGTTAGTGGTTCTTTTCGTTGCAAGACATAGACAGCTTCAGTTACCTCAGAAAACAGAGTTTTACGGGAAAAAACAGAAGAAATAGAGGAAACAAATCTGTCAGAAGTTGGGGAGACATGGACACTGTTCACGCTACCCTAGCTACTCTACTATCATCAACTCGGGAGTTAAGCATTTTCTAGTTTCAGATTTCTATTGTCTCTGCTTTCCTCCTGTTCTGCTTATTTTTCAACTTTTTGCTTCTCCACTGCTCCGCTCCTGCTTTATCATTAGTGCTGTTGCCTCTTAGCCTCTGATGGTTCCCTCTCCAACACCGTACTCTCTTCAATCCTTCTTTGTGTGTGCCATGGTCAGACTCTCCCTTAGAAGATCTGATTGGGTGAGTCAGTCACATCCTAGCATAGAACATTTCCATTCTGCAGAGTTTTCCTGCAAAGACATTTATTGGATACTTTGGTTCAGGCAATGATCCCTGATCCCATCATTTTGATTGCGATGGCAGTGTGACGTGGTATACAGCACCATTACTTCAATGTAAGGACACTTTGTATCATGATTCACTTTACTTAGAGAGCTTTCCTAGATACCCGTAGCTCATTCCCTCACCTCCTTCAGGTCTATGCTCAAATATCCTCTTCTCAGAGAGATCTTCCCTGCCCACCCTGTTTAAAATTTAACTGGTTACCTTTCTAACACTTTCCCATGCATAGGTAAACCTTATCCTTCTTCCACTTCTTTATTTTCCTTCTAAATACATATCGACATGAGACAAACTATATAGTCTTCTCATTTACTTTGTATATTGTCTGTCTCTCTCTAATAGAATGTGAGTTCCACAAGGACAGGAATCTTTACTTTTACTTTTCATTACTGGATACCAAGCGCCTAGGACAGTACCTGCCACATGGTAGCCACCCAATAAATACTTATAGGCTGAACATGTCTAGATTGAAGAGGTGCTACAGCAAAAGTTAAAGATGGAACTGACAGAAAAATAGTGAATACAAGCCCTAGTTTGTTGTAACAAACCTAGTGATTGCCTAGTCCAAATAGAAGCAGGAGGTAGAGATCCCCAAGAAGATCTCTGGAAAACAAAACAACACAAAAGTTGATTGGATATCACATTTTGGGGAGAAGAATAAAGATAGTACACATAAAAGAAGAATTATAAACTTTGGAAAAAATTACAAAAGAAAGGGACATAATCAAATCAGTAGGCGCAGCAAAGAAAAAAATTATATAGCTTGTGGTGGAAAAACTTGAAGAGGCTCCACAATTATTCTTGCCTCCTGGTACTCATGGTCTTGTGTAAACCTATCCCCTTGAATAAAGAACTGTGACTTACTGCTAACTAATAAACAAATGGCAAAAGTAACAGGATATCTGTTCCATAATTACATTATAGAACACTGCAATGTATGTCTTGCTAACGTACTCTCTCCCATCCTGGCTTTGATGATGTATACTGCCATGATGTGAGTTGCTCTATGGAGAGGCCCCTACGGTGAGCAACTAACGGTAGTCATTGGCCAAACCCTAGCAAGAAACTGAGACTCTCAGTGCTAAAACATGCAAGGAACAGAATTCTACCAACAACCATGTGAGTTTGAAGCAGATTCTTCCACAGTCTTGGCCAATAACTTGATGGCAGCCATGTAAGATGATGAAGCAGAGAACCTAGTTAATCTGTGCACAAACGCCTGACCCACAGAAACTGTGAGATAACAATGTGTATTATTTTAAGCCACTAAGTTTGTGATAATTTGTTATGAAGCAACAGATGACTAATACATAGCTATAACAACTTCAGCATTTTTCATTGATTTCTGTATTTGAATCAGCCTATAGACAAAGCATAAAAGAGAACGGATGTGATTTACAATAGTATTTATTTAAAAAATTTTTTACTTTAATTAATTTTTATTGGAGTATAGTTGCTTTACAATGTTGTGTTAGTTTCTACTGTACAGCAAAGTGAATCAGCTATACATATACATATATCGCCCTTCATTTTTGGATTTCTGTCCCATTTAGGTTATTATAGAGCATTGAGTAGAGTTCCCTGAGATATACTGTAGGTTCCCATTAGTTATCTATTTTATACATAGTATCAATAGTGTATATATGTCAATCCCAATCTCCCAATTAAGCCCACCTCCTCCCCTTTCCCCCTTGGTATCCATATGTTAGTTCTCTACTTCTGTGTCTCTATTTCTGTTTTGAAAATAAGATCACATAAACCATTTTTCTAGATTCCACATATATGCATTAATATACAATATATGTTTTTCTCTTTATGACTTACTTCACCCTGTATGACAGTCTCTAGGTCCATCCATGTCTCTACAAATGACCCAATTTCGTTCCTTTTTACGACTGAGTAACATTCCATTGTATATATGTACCATATCTTCTGTAACCATTCCTCTGTTGATGGACATTTAGGTTGCTTCCATGTCCTGGCCATCGTAATTAGTGCTAAAGTGAACAATGGGGTGCATGTGTCTTTTTGAATTATAGTTTTCTCAGGGTATATGCCCAGTAGTGGGATTGCTCGGTCATATGGTAGTTTTATTTATAGTTTTTTAAGGAACCTCCACATTGTTCTCCATAGTGGCTGTACCAATTTACATTCCCACCAACAGTGTAGGAGCGTTCCCTTTTCTCCACACCCTCTCCAGCATTTGCTCTTTGTAGATTTTTTGATGATGGCCATTCTGACTGGTGTGAGGTGATACCTCATTGTAGTTATGATTTGCATTTCTCTAATGATTAGTGATGTTGAGCATCTTTCCATGTGTTTGCTGGCAATCTGTATATCTTGTTTGGAGAAATGTCTATCTAGGTCTTCTGCCCATTTTTGGATTGGGTTTTTTTTTTGTTATTGAGCTCCCTGAGCTGCTTATATATTATGGAGATTAATTCTTTGTCAGTTGCTTCATTTGCAAATATTTCCTTCCATTCTGAGGGTTGTCTTTTCATCTTGCTTATGGTTTCCTTTGCTATGCAAAACCTTTACGTTTCATTAGGTCCAAATTGTTTATTTTTGTTTTTATGTCCATTTCTCTAGAAGGTGGGTCAAAAAGGATCTTGCTGTGATTTATGTCATAGCGTGTTCTGCCTATGTTTTCCTCTAAGAGTTTGATAGTGTCTGGCCTTACATTTAGGTCTTTAATTCATTTTGAGTGTATTTTTGTGTATGGTGTTAGGAAGTGCTCTAATTTCATTCTTTTACATGTAGTTGTCCAGTTTTCCCAGCACCACTTATTGAAGAGGTGGTACTTTCTCCATTGTACACTCTTGCCTCCTTTATAAAAGATAAGTTGACCATATGTGTGTGGGTTTATCACTGGGCTTTCTATCCTGTTCCATTGATCTATATTTCTGTTTTTGTGCCAGTACCATACTGTCTTGATTACTGTAGCTTTGTAGTATAGTCTGAAGTCAGGGAGCCTGATTCCTCCAGCTCCATTTTTCGTTCTCAAGATTGCTTTGGCTATTCGGGGTCTTTTGTGTTTCCATACAAATTGTGAAATTTTTTGTTCTAGTTCTGTAAAAAATGCCAGTGGTAGTTTGATAGGGATTGCATTGAATCTGTAGATTGCTTTGGGTAGTAGTCATTTTCACAACGTTGATTCTTTCAATCCAAGAACATGGTCTATCTCTCCATCTATTTGTATAATCTTTAATTTCTTTCATCAGAGTCTTATAATTTTCTGCATACAGGTCTTTTGTCTCCTTAGGTAGGTTTATTCCTAGGTATTTTATTCTTTTTGCTGCAATGGTCAATGGGAGTGTTTCCTTAATTTCTCTTTCACATTCTTCATCATTAGTGTATAGGAATGCAAGAGATTTGTCTGCATTAATTTTGTATCCTGCTACTCTACCAAATTCATTGATTACCTCTAGTAGTTTTCTGGTAGCATCTTTAGGATTTCCTATGTATAGCATCACGTCATCTGCAAACAGTGACAGTTCAACTTCTTTTCTTATTTGGATTCCTTTTATTTCTTTTGCTTCAATGATTGCAGTGTCTAAAACTTCCAAAACTATGTTGAATAATAGTGGTAAGAGTGGGCAACCTTGTCTTGTTCCTGATCTTAGAAGAAATGGTTTCAGGTTTTCACCATTGAGAATGATGTTGGCTGTGGGTCTGTCATATATGGCCTTTATTATGTTGAGGTAAGTTCCAGCTATGCCTACTCTCTGGAGAGTTTTTATCATAAATGGCTGTTGAATTTTGTCAAAAGCTTTTTCTGCATCTATTGAGATTATCATATGGTTTTTATCCTTCAATTTGTTAATACGGTGTATCACATTGATTGATTTGCATATATTGAAGAATCCTTGCATTCCTGGGATAAACCTCACTTGATCACAGTGTATGATCCTTTTAATGTGCTGTTGGATTCTGTTTGCTAGTGTTCGGTTGAGGATTTTTGCATCTATGTTCATTAGTGATACTGCCTGTGGTTTTCTTTTTTTGTGACATTTTTGTCTGTTTTTGCTATCAGGGTGATGGTGGCCTCGTAGAATGAGTTTGGGAGGGTTCCTCCCTTTGCTATATTTTGGAAGAGTTTGAGAAGGATAGGTGTTAGCTCTTCTCTAAATGTTTGATAGAATTCGTCTGTGAGCCATCTGGTCCTGGCTTTTGTTTGTTGGAAGATTTTTAATCACAGTTTCAATTTCACCGCTTGTGATTGGTCTGTTTATATTTTCTATTTCTTCCTGGTTCAGTCTTGGCAGTTTCTACTTTGCTAAGAATTTGTCCATTTCTTACAGGTCGTCCATTTAATTGGCATATAGTTGCTTGTAGTAATCACTCATGATCCTTTGTATTTCTGCAGTGTCAGTTGTTACTTCTCCTTTTTCATTTCTAATTCTGTTGATTTGAGTCTTCTCCCTTTTTTTCTTGATGAGTCTGGCTAATGGTTTATCAATTTTGTTTATCTTCTCAAAGAACCAGGTTTTAGTTTTATTGATCTTTGCTATCATTTCCTTCATTTCTTTTTCATTTATTTCTGATCTGATCTTTATGATTTCTTTCCTTCTGCTAACTTTGGGTTTTTTTGTTCTTCTTTCTCTAATTGCTTTAGGTAAAAGGTTAGGTTGTTTATTTGAGATTTTTCTTGTTTCTTGAGGTGCGATTGTATTGCTATAAACTTCCCTTTTAGAACTGCTTTTGCTGCATCCCATAGGTTTTGGGTTGTTGTGTTTTCATTGTCATTTGTTTCTAGGTATTTTTAAATTTCATCTTTGATTTCTTCAGTGATCTCTTGGTTATTTAGTAGTGTATTGTTTAGCCTCCATGTGTTTGTATTTTTTTACAGTTTTTTTCCTGTAATTGATATCTAGTCTCATAGCGTTCTGGTTGCAAAAGATACTTGAGGGCTTCCCTGGTGGCACAGTGGTTGAGAGTCCACCTGCTGATACAGGGGACGCAGGTTCATGCCCTGGTCCGGGAAGATCCCACATGCCGCGGAGCGGCTAGGCCCGTGAGCCATGGCCGCTAAGCCTACACGTCTGGAGCCTGTGCTCCGCAATGGGAGAGGCCACAACAGTGAGAGGCCTGCATACCGCCAAAAAATATATATATAAATACTTGATACGATTTCAATTGTCTTAACTTTTCCAAGGTTTGATTTGTGACCCAAGATATGATCTATCCTGGAAAACGTTCCAGGAGCACTTGAGAAGAAAGTGTATTCTGTTGTTTTTGGATGGAATGTCCTACAAATATCAATTAAGTCCATCTTGTTTAATGTGTCATTTAAAGCTTGTGTTTCCTTATTTATTTTCATTTTGGATGATCTGTCCATTGATGAAAGTGGGGTGTTAAGGTCTCCTAGTGTTATTGTGTTACTGTTGATTTCCCCTTTTATGGTTGTTAGCATTTGCCTTACGTACCGAGGTGCTCCTATGTTCGGGGCATAAAAGTTACAATTTTTATATCTTCTTCTTGGATTGGTCCCTTGATCATTTTGTAGTGCCCTTCTTTGTCTCTTGTAATAGTCTTTATTTAAAGTCTATTTTGTCTGATATGAGAATTGCTACTCCAGCTTTCTTTGGATTTCCATTTGCATGGAATATCTCTTTCCATCCCCTCACTTTCAGTCTGTATGTGTCCCTAGGTCTGATGTGGGTCTCTTGTAGACAGCATATATACAGGTCTTGTTTTTGTATCCATTCAGCCAGTCTATGTCTTTTGGTTGGAGCATTTAATCCATTTACATTTAAGGTAATTATTGATATATATATATATTCCTCTTACCATTTCCTTAATTGTTTTGGGTTTGTTATTGTATGTCTTTTCCTACTCTTGTGTTTCCTGCCCAGAGAAGTTCCGTTAGTAATTGCTGGTTTGGTGGTGCTGAATTCTCTTTTGTTTAGCTGTAAAAGTTGTAATTTCTCCATCGAATCTGAATGAGATCCTTGCTGGGTAAAGAAATCTTGGTTGTAGGTTTTTCCCCTTTCATCACTTTAAATATGTCCTGCCACTCCCTTTGGGCTTGCAGAGTTTTTGCTGAAAGATCAGCTGTTAACCTTATGGGGATTCCCTTGTATGTTACTTCTTGCTTTTCCCTTGCTGCTTTTAATAATTTTTCTTTGTATTTAACTTTTGATAATTTGATCAATATGTGTTTGAGAGTGTTTTTCTTTGTGTTTATCCTGTATGGGACTCTCTATGCTTCCTGGACTCGACTGACTATTTCCTTTCCCACATTAGGGAAGTTTTCAACTATAATCTCTTCAAATATTTTCTCAGACCCTTTCTTTTTCTCTTCTTCTTCTGGGACCCCTAGCATTCGAATGTTGGTGCCTTTAATGTTGTCCCAGAGGTCTCTGAGAGTGTCCTCAATTCTTTTCATTCTCTTTTCTTTTTTCTGCTTCTGGCAGTTATTTCCACCATTTTATCTTCCAGCTCACTTATCTGTTCTTCTGCCTCAGTTATTCTACTATTGATTCCTTTTAGAGTATTTTTAATTTCCTTAATTATGTTGTTCATCACTGTTTGTTTGCTCTTTAGTTCTTCTAGATCCTTGTTAAATGTTTCTTGTATTTTCTCCATTCTGTTTCCTAGAATTTGGATCAACTTTAGTATTATTACTCTGAATTCTTTTTCAGGTAGGTTGCCTATTTCATCTTCATTTATTTGTTCTTGTAGGTTTTTACCTTGCTCCTTTGTCTGTAACATATTTTTTTGTCCTTTTTTTTTTTTTTTTTTTTTTTGATGGGTGGTGCTATGTTCCTGTCTTACTGGTTTTTTGGCCTGAGACGTTCAACACTGGAGTTTGCAAGCAGTTGGATAGAGCCAGGTCTTGGTGCTGAAATGAGGACCTCCAGGAAGCCTCCCTCTGATTAATATTCCCTGGGGTCTGAGGTTCTCTGTTGGTCCAGTAGTTTGGACTCGGAGCTCACACCACAGGAGCTTGGGCCCAACTTCTGGCCTGGGAACAGAGATACTGCAAGCTTTGTGGTGGGGTAAAAAAATAAAAATAAAAAAGAATAAAGAAAGAAAGAAAGCAAGAAAGCAAAAAGGAGCAGTACAATATCAAAGAATAAAAAACAAAATAAAATTAGAAAGATAAAGATATATTAGGAAAAGTAAAACTATAATTGAAACAACTCCAACAAGGTAAAATAAAAGCACAACAGAAAAAAGAAAAAAAAAGTGGGGGGGAACAAGCCAAAAGGAGAGAACAATAATGAAGTATAAAGAATAAAATAAAATTAGAAAAATAAAAGATTTATTAGGAAAATTAAAAATATAAAAGAATCAACAACAGTGTATCAACAAGGTAAAACAGAACCCCAATCTAAAAGAGGAAAAAAGAAAAAAAAAAAGAAAGCCTTGGCTATGGGGGCAGAGTTTAGGCAAGGGTGGAACTTAAGCAGGGGTGGGGTTTAGGGTGCGGCAGGACCTATGTGGGTGGGGGGTGATGTTTGAGCGTGGGGCCTAGGCGCAGGACCCACATAGCCAGACAAGGCTCTTGGGGCGGGGCCTAGGTGGGGCAAGGTTCAAGCGTGGGGTGGGGTCTCTGCTTAGGACCTGTGGGTAGAGGAGAGGCAGCAGGTCGAAAGGAATGCCTCTGGAGTGTGGAGTCCTGGAGTTTGGAGGTAGGGCCCTGCATGAGGGTGTGTGGGTGGAGTTTAGGCCCAGCCCGTTGGAAGGGGTCTCCAAGTGTAGAGGTAGGACCCTGGGTGGGGGTGTAGGGGCCGGGCTTGGTCTCTGAGCTTTAGGAGGGAGACTCCAAGGGCAGAGGATTAGGCCTGGGAGCCCAAGAGACACCTGGTGTCTAAGTGGACAGGGAAAGTGCTGGCCGTGTTCCCTTCCTTTCCTCCGTTTCCCCCCCCCCCATCTCCCCCAGGGTCTTCCCCGTCACTGCTGGACCCCTAACTGTGGGTGGATCCCACTGGGTGTAGGAACTCCTCCCCTCCCTCAGCCACCCCTCAGGAGTGCTGGTCCCAGAGGTCTGGCCTTTACTGTTGCTCCCCCTTATCTCTCTCCCACTCCCTCAGGGCCCATGCTGCTGGAGGGGCCTTGGTGGGCAGAGGATGAGGCCCGGGATCTCAGCAGGTTCCTGGGGGCCCAAGTGGGCAGGGGAAACCTGGCCATGCTCCCTTTTGATCCTCTGCATTCCCAATGGTTCCCCAATTTCCCCTTTGGGCGTGGGATCCCTTCCCCTCCCCCAGCCACCCCTCAGGGGCGCCAATCCTGTCCCCCCCTCCACTTCTCCTCTTCCTTCACTCCTCCCACACCCCACATCCTACCCAGTCGCTGGGGTTTCCTCCCGTCCCCTTAGGTGTCCGTGGTCCCCCACCGGTGCCTGGTAGGTGCCCTAGCTGTGAGGAGACGCGAATTCTGCATCCTCCTAGTATGCCATCTTGATTCCGCCCCCCAGTAGTTGCCTCTTGCCATGAGGATGAAGCAATGGAATGCTGATTTTTATTTTCCTTCCAAACTATTTCATTTAAAAACTTGCATGTGTTTTACTTTGAAAAAATACATAATAAAAGGTAAATACATAAAATGAGTGAAATTCTTTAAATCATAAAAAATAAAGAGTATTTTATTATTAACTTCTAAATATCAACTCTTGCTCACTAAAAACTTTATAAGTTTACAGTTCTTTCTATAATTTTGTTTTGTCATCCAATTTTGCTGGTGATATAAATAACACATGTCCATCTTAAAGTGAATAAGTATGAAAGGATTATAACTAATAGAGAATCTGAAATTCTACAACCCTGGGTTAACTACCACTGGTATTTTGGTGAATTTTTTTTTTACTTCTCTTTCTGCACTATTAAAACACACATAGTTACTTTCCTCCACCACCCATAACCTTAACATTTCATAAATGGAATTATATGATAAAATTGCTTTTAATATTAGATAAGATAGTCTTCCATACTCCACATTTTTCATCTCTGATTGTATTTTTATTTTACTTTGTTGAGAAAAGTAGGTATAGACCTACTGTGTGTGTGTTTTTCTATTAGATGTTTCATGTCTTCTTGAGTTTGTAACAGAGATAATATATGAAGATAGTTTTCTCTTATAGATGTGAAAATTTTATCAAAGAAGTGAATTAAGCTAAATATATAACATATATATCTACATATAATTTCATGTAAAAAGAATTTGTAATTAAGAAAAATTATTCAACATATGTATGTGAATTAACATACAGGCCTACTCACGTATACACCATCTGGCAATCTCAACCATCTGAAAGATAGCAAACAATGAGGAATAAATTATGATTCCTTATCTATCCCAATAAATCTCATAAAATCCATGCACTCTTCCAGAGGCCATTAAGTTGTACTTTATCTACATTAATTTTAGTCACAATTCTAATAAACTTGGTTACCTGATTTTAAGCAGGTTAAAAGTCTTAGGGGTGGTCATGACAGAACACTATAACCAGCAGCTAAGATATGTCAATCAGTATAGAAACTTGGCTCTAATTAGTAATAGGGCTTAAATATTTTACCTTTGAAAATATGAGAGCTCATTAAAAAGAAATAATGTTCAAATGGTGATCCCGAGTCACCAGTGAAAGGTTAAATGATTTTGTTTTCTTTGTTTAAAAACATTTGATGAACTGTCTAAAAAGTTTTCAGAAAGATTTTAACTCACAGGACTAGCACTTTAACCAAAGTTCTTGTTGCTTTTATGTATAACTATCTAATCAGTGGAAATAAAGTCACCACTACCACCACCAATTGGTTTCATCAGCATCCCCATTCTACAATTTACTAAACTTCTATTTGCAAGCCACATGGAAGCTGCTTCACATGTTGACTTAATTAATCTAACAACCCTAGGAGGATACTCATTTTATGTAAGTAAAAGAATAGAACTAAAAAAGAAAGAAAGGAGTGATATGCCCAAGTTCTCACCATCTTAGAATCTATGGTAAGTTTTGAAGGTATGCTTACCTTCTAAGCCTATCCTTGCTCCTCTTCTCATTCCCTGAGTAAGTTTCTCTCACAACTATAAACTCAGTGAACATCTTTATCCAGATAACTTACACATTTATATTTCTATAAAAAACTGCTCCTCTAAACTCTAGATTCATATATCTAATGCCTATTGAGACCTCCTGAGTCTCTTTAAGACATCTCAAACTCAGTATGTCCCCAACTGAACTTATCATCTTCATCCCTGGTCCTCTTCTAGTGTTCCTAACCTCAGTGACTGGCTTCATCATCCACGCTGTTACAGAAGCCTGGAGACCAGGAGTCAGTCTGACAGTCCTGACAGGTCCCTCTCCTTTAGATTTCTCATTAAACCTACTGCCAAGTTACATGAAATATCACCTCCTTAACATATTCTCTCCATCTCCACCACCACCAGTCATTTAATCTACCATAATAAATTCCTTGCTCAATTACAATCACCTTTAAACTAGTATACCTTTTAGTACTCTAGATACTCTTTAATTAACTCTTGAAGATTTTACCAGAGTGATTTTTTTTTTTTTTAAAGCACATTTAATCATGTCACATCTCTGAAGAAGCAGAGCTTTCCATTGCTCTTAGGATAAAGACAAAACTTGTCCTCACAGCTTACCAGGCCCTGCACGGTGCTGATCTGTCTACTTCTCTAGTCTTATCTCACATCACACTCTTCCTCTATCTTTGTTCTCCAGGCATGTGGGACTTTCTGTACCTTTTCTTTATCTTGCTCTCTGTCACCACAGGATATTCTTTTCCTTCAGTGTGGCAAGAATCTATCTTCTTTATCTAGTGGACTCTTTTCCTTTTTCAGTTTCTTCATCAGAATAACCTTTTCTTCAGGGAAGTGTTCCTTGATCTTTCTAAAAAGGTCAAATTCCTCTTTTATAGAAATGCGTAATACCATATACCCCTCCTTTGTTTCACTTGTCCTATTTAAATTTTTACATTTATTTGTGTTATTATTTTACATGTTTGTCATCCCCTCTACACTGTAAAATCTATAATAGAGGAACACTCTCTGTTTTTACTCGCCATTTGCTATAGTCTGAATGTGTGTATATGTTGAAAATTTATATGTTGAAATTCTGTTGCCCAATGTGATAGTGTTAGGAACTGAAGCCTTTGGGAGGTGATTAGGTCATGAGGGTAGAATCTTCATGAATGAAATGAATGCCCTTTTACAAAGGCTCCAGAGAGCTAGCTCACCCTTTCACAGAGAGGGAACGGAGAGAAGTCAGCAGTCTACAACTCAGAGAGGGTCTTCACCAGACACTGAATCCTCCAGCACCATAATCTTAGACTTTCCAGCTTTCAAGACTGTGAGAAATAAATTTCTGTTGTTTATAAGCCACCAAGTCTATGGCGTTTTGTCATAAGCAGCTTAAATAGACTACTAAGACACCATCACCTCCCCAGTCTTTTGAGAGTAAGTAGCACAAAGTATGTGCTAAATAACAATTTAAATGTTGAAAGAATCAACCTCTGACAATGCTATGCTGCTTAAACAGTTTGTTCCTTGAGTATTTCAAAATGACAGATTAATGTGTACACCTGACTATAGATTCAGGTGATATGGATGAATTATTCACAAGGATTGTCCATGTCAAAGAGATACTTGAACAAAAATGGCCATAGAGAAGGCAGGAAAATGAGAATCTCATCTCTTAGGATTATACATGTCCTACTTTCTTTTCTCTTTTACCAAATTCTTAGTCTATTCTTAAGATCAGTTTCCAAGTCAGCTACTCAAAAGAACATGTGCCTTTCTTGGCTGCTTCCTCAAAACATCATGTTTCAGTTGGGAATCAGAGGGAAATTAAAGTCATCTGAATCTTCACCTCCGGTTTTGATTTGATGGCTCCAAACTGTTCTATAAATAGTTGTGTAAAATCATAACAAGCAAACAATAAATAAATAAAAATAAAAAATAAATCTTTGGAAACATAGTGCTTGCTTATCCAAACTAAGTTGGTTAAAGAAAAAAATTTACAAGAATTTGACTCAGCTCTACAAAGTTCTTGTAAGAGCATGTGTGGCTTATTTTTGTCCAAGGACATGAAAATATCTACTTTGATTTAAAATAAAGTTTATGACCAGTCTGGCTTTTTTTTACATTTGCTATCAAATGCTACAAATGTTATCAATTCATGAGCGCTGACTTGAGTGAATGGTAAAGGAGGCCATGTCAAGTGGATTGGCCTTAATATAATAATCTAATGCAAAGATGTTCATATTAGCTTAGAATATCCAGCCAGTGATTTAAGAAAATGTATAAATTGTAGTTGAAGTGGAAAAAATTAATAGCACTTTAATTTGCCTTAATTTACTAAAACAAAATTGCTTTAATTTACTAAAAACAAAAACAAAAACAAACCTTCTCCTTTTGAGAAGACATTGTATTGTAGTTCACACTCCTCTGGACACTGGCGAGGCAGATCCCCCGGATTGGTGAGAACAACTTAATCTCTAACTTGTGAACTGAAAAAGTCAGAGATGACTCTGTTAGAATGAGGATTAGATAACAGCTTCTTTCATGAATGATTATGAGTCAGAATTAAAAGCAACACTTAATAGAAGTCAACCAAGCGACATTTTCCAAATAAATATATAAAAAGTATTGTTATCATTGTATCAATTAATTCCTGTTACACAAAGAAAAATGCTACTTTTTGTTAAAACATAATAAAGAGGTAAATTCGAGAAATCATCTCTCAATCTGGATTCATTTTTCTTGAAGCAAAACCAGTGGTTCTCCTGGAGATTAAGAAAAAAAAATGTATTAGTAGGCATAAAGGAAGGAAGAAAAGAAGGAAAGAGATATGAGGTGTTATGCGATTTTATTCCTCGCTCATCCACTCCTTTTCTCAGTGACCTTATTTCCTAATTTTGACATTGATATCCTGTATTTCATAACATCTGTGAGGTGAAAAAGGAAACATAAATATTTCTACAGTATTAAAGATGTTCTGAAGATAAAAAAGACCATCATTACATTCTCCTGCTTATTATATTTCAAAAGCAATCATTGTTATATGAAGTCTTCTGTTACCCTTTGCTTTAAGTCCTCAGGTTGAATATGCATGTGCATCATTCTGTACATGTGAAAGTGAGTTCTAAACTTCTCTCTCAATATAAGTCAATGTCAATGCTATTACTTTTTACTATGTGAATTTCAAAGTTAAGGATGAAATGTAACATTCTGTTTAGCGTCTCTCTCCGATTCTGTGTTTTACCTGTTAAAAAAAAGGCCGTCAAAGAGATAAAGATAAGAAAAAGAAAGAAGAGAAAATTTTAAAAAAATGTTAAACCAGAGATTGAGATACATAGTTAGAATGTGATTTGGCAATAATGAGAATGAAAAGAATTGTAAAGATAGAAAGAGACAGGGCTTCCCTGGTGGCGCAGTGGTTGAGAGTCCACCTGCCGATGCAGGGGACACGGGTTCGTGCCCTGGTCCGGGAGGATCCCACATGCTGCGGAGCAGCTGGGCCCGTGAGCCATGGTCGCTGAGCCTGCGCGTCCGGAGCCTTGCCCTGCAACGGGAGAGGCCACAACAGTGAGAGGCCGCGTACCAAAAAAAAAAAAAAAAAGATAGAAAGAGACAAAATCTCAAGAGGCATGCAAACAGAAATCAAAACACATGCACAAAAAACGTAGCACAGAACTTCATATGTATACTGAGAAAAGAACTTTTATTAAAAAACGAAACAAAAGTTTAGGAACATACCTTTGTATCTAACTAGGGATAATTTGATCTTGTGAACTTTTAGAACAAAATTCATATTTTTAAATTGCAGTTCTACAAATAGAAGCACACCTTCTTTCGTACATATATCAGGGTCAAATCCACCTTGTAAGTCCCCACATTTCCAACTCAAGTCTACAAGTAAGTGCAGTCTTACATTTAAGCATCAGTATTAAATATGGACTTTTGTTGAATTTTAGCATAGGGATGTATTTATTTTAAATAAAATGAAATCAGATATACTCATGTGTTTCTTCATCCATATTAGGGAACTTATGTGGCTTATTTTCTGACTCTCTATTACCCTTATTAGTTGTATAACACTATGGTTAAATTAATTAAATGCTCTTGGATTTCAAGGCACAGCTGCTTCCTAAGGTAATGAGCTGGTTTATCAATTACTCAGGGACATTTCTTATCTCAGCACTTAAGTCATCCGGTTCCAGAGAAAAGTGGAGTCTTATTCTGGACACGATAACAGCTGCAGTAGTCCAACAGTCTCTGTAGAATCTTGCGATTCTGGACACTTAACTTTTCTCTGTCTCTGCTTCTCTCTGCGTTTGTATCTATTTTCCTTCCATCTTGTTGCTTCTGTTTAATCATGGCTTTTATTGCCTTGTGGCATCTGCATACCCTCTCCGTCTTGAGTATTTTTCAGTTTCTATGATACCTGTAAGCTTCCGTGTGTGTGTGTGTGTGTGCATGTATGTGTGCAAGTGTGTGTAATTTACAAAACTGTAAGAGAAGAAATGTTTTTATCAATTAATCATTATCTTGATAGGACTTGCACTGGCACCTAAAAATAGCTGCCTGTAGTCAGGCACTGTTCTCAACTCCATTTAGTTGAGACCATGGTGACTGTATTACATGGTATAAGACACAGAGACCATTGTGTGAAGAATGGTCTGCAGTTGTTTTACCAGAATGAATCTGAAGGTGTGGTTAGCGCCTATGCTATGGCCTGTTTAATATGGTAGCACTTATATACTTCATGAGTTCTAAACATTTTACAAGTTCATGTGACCGTGCTATGTAAACTACATAATTTATGAAAAATTCTTTGTCTCCTACATGTCCTTGAAGTTAAAAGCAGTTAGGAAAACACTAGGTGAGTGCATTGTACAGCATTACCCTAAGAGATAAGCTATTACATATCTACTGATCCCATTTATATGAGTTAATGCAGCTTTCACTGGAAACTGAGTTCCTGATTGAGTTCATTGCACTTGACATCATACTACACTGCCTTTGACCATTTTATTTAAATATGGAATTAATAAGTTAAGACAATTTGTGGTTGGTGGAAGAGATAATAATAAATTATATTGTGGTAGTTCATTTATATACTGAGGGAAAATGGTAAACAAGTGAACACTTAAACAAAACACAATTATTTTATAAAGGTTTAGTGAGCCCATACTTGTAACTCTATACTTACCTGTGATTACAAATCTGCAAAAATGATTTAATGGTTTCTAAAAAAGTCCAAGAACAAAGAAAACAAGCTTCTACAGGAGAAATACTGAATAATACATTGTTTTTTTGGCCTGGAAAAGTAAAGCTTAAGTTCATAAGAATAAGGCAGGGCAAAGATAATGGCCTTATTTGACAAATTACAGCAGTAGAACTTGCTCGAATGACATTACTCAAATAAAAGATGCAGGATAAAAATATATGTAAGTTCAAGAAAGGTTTTAGTAATTTCCTGGAAAGTAAAATGTTCAGAGATGTTGTTAGATGATCTAAATGTTAGATGATGTTTATACATATGAAATGTATTACTAATTTTGATTGAAGAATTGCTTCCCTAAGTATAAAAATAGCACATTATCATTGTAAGCAATGCAGAAAATATGGTAAATGAAAAGAGAAGAAAGAAAAATTAAAACAACCGACTTCCAGGGGCAATCACTTCCAGACGTGTGTGTGTGTGTGTGTGCGTGCGTGCGTGTGTGTATATATATATATATACACACGCACGCACGCACACACAGACACACACACACACACACACACAAAATATGCGTATGTATTCCAATGACCCTGTTGTGCAGTCATCAAAACACTCTTTAGTGTCAATTTCCTCCCAGGTCATTTTAGCAGATGCTGTTGGTACCCTGTCCATATTTCCTCATTTCTCTAGAGCTTCCCTATCCACCGTGGCACAGTGAGTAATCCCATTCCTTAATGCTCTCTTTATTGGTCCTCTTCTCTTCTCTGCTCACTCTGTACCTCCTCACTGTACTTCCCTCTGAAATAAACCACCTGAATTCAAAATCATGTCTTGGAGTCTGTTTTTTTCAGAAACCAAATTATTATGGTCATAAACAACAGAAGACAGACAGTGGGTTTTCAAAATAGGCCTTCAGAGAGAAGTGGAAGTTTTATACCACCAAATTTAATGCAAAAAGAAAACTATGTGTAGCTTTATTATTGTTTCATCACAGCTGTGTTTTTTACCAGGACTGTTTTTCACTGTTCATCCCTCCTCTGGTTCTGCTGTAGTGAGGCACCCTGGTGTTCACGAAAGAGCCTGAGAAGAGACACATGCAGATATATACTCATGCCTTGGCTCCACCACTAGTCAGTCATCTAACCTCTCCGAGCCTCAATTACTTCATCTATAAAACAGGGGTAAAATACCTGCTTTTCCAAACTCACAGGCTTTTTACAAGCCTTACATGATTTGTGGCAGAGCGTTTTCTGTGCAATAGTTTAGGAGATAACAGGAACTGGTATCAAATTTAGCTTTGATCTCCACCCCACACTTCCTTTGCTGTTATGTGTTTATGTACTTGGTAACTTTGCCTAACTTTTTCAGAGTTCCATGTGTTGACTTCAGGACTTGAACTTCATGTTATTTATTCAGCTATGGATGCACAAAGACTGACTGTTACCAGTCATTTATGGTGCTGAGGGAAAAAATACAGTTAGCTGCAGCAAGAGCCCAGCTACAGTTCTCCCACAAAGAAAGCTACCTAACACCAGATGTCTTCTCCTAATTCCTGATCAATCAGGAAGTTCAAAGCATATGGTTCTCTCACTTAAGAGCAGTTGGGGGGAGGTCTCTGTTACCACACAATTTTGGAGTCAGAAATTCTTGCTTCCTCTAGAAGCAGCCATCTGGAATCACTATTAGTAAAGCAAAGAGATCCAATTACAAGCATCTATTTGTAGGGGAAACTCCTGTCAGGTTTTAAAGGAAAAGTCATCTATGGGGCCAAGGCCTGGCCCCATTACCTATGGGAAATAAACTCAGGCACAAAGATAGGCTCTCTATCACAGAAAAAATGAAAAGGAAGGAGAAATGGACACAAATTAGACCTTGTGATTTTTTTCATTATTCAAATCATTTTAAAATAAAATAAGATTTATTTTAAACTTCTTTTATAACTTCTGTTTTTAAAGATTACAGAATACGGTTTTCTTCCACAGCAGAGAGGGAGCAATCAAGCTCAAGTTACAAGCGAGGAAAAAGATGAAAGTTTAGAAAGCCTTAGAACTTTGCTGACTTACAGGCAGAAGGCCGGGGAAAGGCTGAAAGACAGGAAATAATGATTACTATTTATGCTCTATTTCATAGTTTCCACTTTGGTTAAACTAACTGGAAGGAAACAAGTGATTAGGTTACTTGTGTCATCACTTACATCAGTAGGTTTATTTTTTTGTTATTTTTTGTTTTTGTTTTTTTGTTTTTCCAGCATCAAGATTTAATTAAGGGGGCATATTCACTGTAGTGAATATAGTGATGATTGTAAACGTGACTCCTCATTACAGCCTTAAAATTTTTGAAACAACAAAGCACAAAGAAGTCAATTATATATCCAAACTACAGGTACAAAACAAGTACATGTATTTTCCATGCTCCAAAATTGAGTACACACTGTACTGTCATAGGGAAGGGGTTTACCAATGAAGACCTGACAATGAAGTACTCAAGACTGATATACCAAAATACAATATAAAATAGGAGTTTATTAAAACAAGTTTGACAAAAGCAGAGAGGACCCTTTTCATTTCTGAGCAAAAATGCATTTCGTTATACATACTCTCTCCTAAAATGAATAAACCGGTCAATTGAGAATGCTCTGTTTATTTCCTCTATTATGCTACAACATTCTCCATGTCTTTGGGAAAAAAAAAATTGTGCAGGAACTGTTGGATAAGCATGCACGTGGATGGAACAGAACAATTGCACTGGTTCTTAAAACTCACTTCTAGATAAGGAGGAAGTACTATTCATTAGTATGGCCCAGTCTTAGCCAGTATTCAGTTTGGAAAGACACTGGGTTAAGATCAGAACGATCTGAAATTCCAAGTTCTAGAATTGATGATTTTATATGCCATTGTATTAGTCAGGCTTCTTCTTTTTTTTTTTTTTTTTTTTGTAATTTTTATTGGAATATAGTTCATCTACAATGTTGTGTTAGTTTCTACTGTACAGCAAAGTGAATTGGCCACACATACACATATATCCACTCTTCTTTACATTCCCCTCCCGTACGGGTCATTCTAGAGTATTGAGAAGAGCTCCCTGAGCTACACAGCAGGTCCCTACTAGCTATCTACCCTTACATATAGTAGTATGTATATGTCAATCCCAATCTCCTACCCCCCCACCGCACAACCACAAGTTTGCCCTCCACATCTGTGGCTCTACCTCTGCTCTGCAAACAAGTTCTAGTCAGACTTCTTCAGTCATTAATTACAACTCAATTCAAATAGGCTGGAACATATACACACTATTATACATAAGATAGATAACTAACAAGGACCTACAGTGTAGCACAGGGAACTATACTCAATATTTTGTAATAACCTATATATATATATATATATATATATATATATATATATCACTCTGCTGTACACCTGAAACCAACACAACATTGTAAATCAACTATACTTCGATTAAAAAACTCAAAAAAACCCTAAAAAAATAGGCTGAAGAACAGCATTTATTAAGAATTAATAATGATATAATATATAATAATGAAAATAATAATCAAGAACTAATAATGTATTGAGAAAAAGGATTATTACTGACTGATACACATAACTGAAAAGCCCAATCATGGCTAGATTCCAAGACTCAGATGATGTTAACAGGACTCTGCCTCCCTCCACCCCTCGGTTTGGCTCCCTTCTCACTGGGATTCACTTTCACGCAGACTCTCCACACATGTGGTAATAAAAGTGGCATTCAGCAGCTCTAAGTTTAAATCCTACCAGCAGTACTCTGAGACAAATAGCTTCTCTTTCTAAAGGGTTCCAGTACATTGACTAATTGGCCTGATCCGGTTCATGCACCAACCTGAGAACCAGTCTCTCTGGGCAAGGAAAGTGTGATACATCGAACCTGGGCAGGGTCACGTCCCACAGTAACCACACTGCCGATTTATAAAGGATTCATTTCCCCCAAGAAAATTTCAGATACTGTTGCCAGTTGAAAAGGGTGGATTCTGGGAAGAAAAAAATAGCAGATATTCATTACTATTATCTTAAGACCATAACCACTTAACCATATTTCTCAGATAAAGGGGTTTACTGAAACAGCTATGTGCGTGGTGGTGAAGTAGTTTTATTTTTGAAAAAGACATTAACCTTTCTTATTCAAGGAGAATGAGAATAATTGCCCAATCTTATTCTCATGTCTCAAGCTAAACGTTTTTGTTACAAAGATAGGGAAATATTGAAATCTGCATTGGTGTATACTGTAGTTCGATCACAGAGGTGGTTGTAAATTTAGCATTAGAGACCAGAGGTTACAGACCACAGTAAACAAAATATCATCCCTGGAACTCTATCTTCATGCCAGGTTTTATTCATCTCTGTTCTCCTGCATGAATTTTAACAGTATCAGTGAAGAATATCTTTACAAATGCAACATCTTTCATACAGAATTTTCCTTTCTTTTTTTTGCCTGTATGAATTTAACTCTATTTATCCCTTTAAAAAGTGCCCTGATCAGGTTCCTTTTTAAAAACAATAAAACAAAAAAAGAGGTGAGCACCTACCATGTGCTAACCATTAGACTGGAGGTCATACACATGAACTGACATTCATGTGAAGTAGAGGCATTACCTGGTTATGCAGATGAAGAAACTATTTTCTCTTCCCCTGAATTCCTCCACCACTTAGAGTTGGCAGCAAAAAAGTTGGCACTTACCTGTGGCATCTGCATTGTTTAATCATTGTTTCCAATAGATTTATCTTAACCCCAAACAGGGTTTTCAAGTCTTTTGAAGACTGAGACATTGTAGAATATTGAGTAGATGCTTAATAAATGCTTCTAGATGATTACATCTTAGGTTTATCACCTAATGCAATGTGACTTCAGTCTAATCTTAAGATCAAGGAAGTTTGATTTTCAGTGAACAGGAAATAAAACAGGCATACAGGCTAATATAAAACCTCATTGTCAGCTGTATGACTTCAGTGTAAAATATAATCTCTCTGCTTACCTGTCCAATGTTATTAGACCAATAAAAAGGAAAGGTCGTAGTATAGAAAAGAAAGAAATTCTGTGTCGTAGTCATAACAGTAAAGAAGAAAGATCTAGAATCACTCTAAAGATACCAATGTAAGGTATAAACCACTGTCTCTCAAACCATTTGTAGTGAAAGGCTAGTCTCACCCCATGCCCCTGCCAATCTATTCTGGATTAATAATTTTGTAAAATACATTAAAAATGAATTAGCAAAAAAATGAATTACTAAAAAAGAGAAATACAAAATATGTCCCATTTTTTTTACTCTCAGATTCAGTAGACAAAAATTACCATGCCAAATTGCCATGAATGTTTAAATTCCTAAATGACTGTCAGTGATTAATCATACATAGTTTGTGAACCAACCATAGTCTGCAGACCCACACCTGGAGAAGGACTGATATAAATCTTAATCCTATCTAAAGATCAAGTTGCTTACTAAATACAAGCAATAAAAAAAATCCAAAAACAACAAAGAAACAAGAACTACATTATTTTTAGTTGGGGAACTTTCCTGCTGGCCAGAGAAATAGACCTTGGGTAGCATGCCAGTGCAAAGACTTGAACAGCTGATTCTCTCTGCTCTTCCTTTTGGTTTTTTCTTAGTTTTCGTTTTGTGCAATATAAGTAATCCTCTTTTTTCCTTACATTCCACTTTCTCAATGATATTCAAGACTTCTGAATATAAATATCACAGAGAATTTTTTCTTATTTCCCTATTTCTGATATTCTTAATAAGCAATCTCTAAATAGCACCTGTTTCAATTCTATTAAGTATTATAAGACAGTAGGTAAATCTTATTTTATATTCAGCACTTCATAATGCTTTCAAGAGTTAGTTCAAGAGGCTTTTATGACTACCAGTAACAGTGATTTCCTTAGCATGACAACCATCACTTTCTTCGAAGTTAATGTCAAACTTAATTTTTAAAATGATATAAATGTGTGAATTCAACAAAGAGTAAGGGAGATTGAAATAAGTTTTATTAAGAAATATTCAAGTTTATTCAGAAATCATTTTTCCAATATATATGCATATCTATAATAGATCAAATGACAACTTAAATCTTAACATTGCCATCTGGTGGGAATGTCAGTGCAATAATTATACATACATATGAGAGGTAATATATGATGAATTAACAGTAGCTAACATCATAAAGAAGAATATATTTACATAATTGTTTTTAACTATATAATTCTTAGTTTGGTCAACTCATTTTCTTTCAAATAAATCTGAACTAAAGGAGAAGAAAAGTAAGAAAATTTTATTCAATTATTTCTAGGTATTGAAGACACATTTATATATATTCACTAAACCTTGGTTTCATTCTTTTGAGATTGATATAGAATTTTTCTTCATGCATTATTTAAGAGGGACTAAGTTCAGATAGGTTACCTTACTTTCTTAGGTGCTATAGGAAGATGTGAACACTGCAGAAAAATAGCCAAGAGTTGTCCTTGTATGTGTTTCCACTAGTTTATTACTACTCATATATATTAAAAGTTAAGAATTTATTATTATGGGGACTCTAATATCTCCTGTCAAGGGTTAGCTGCCTAAGTAGAATGTAGAACACGTAATTTATAACAATAAGCAATTAGAATTGTAAAGGTAGTTGTTTTACTAGTTTAGTTGATAAGAAAAATCACACCTTTGAATTTTCTTGGCTTTGAAAACGTGCAATATTTCAATAGCCATAAAGCAAACCAAATGTATTGAAATAAACATATTATATAATGAATGTGCTGTATTAGGACAGATTTAAGAGATCATTGAAGATAGTCAAAGATTTGTACATGGAACAAAGAAACTGGGGATATGGCAAATTTAACAACACTAATAATATTCCTGAGTTCATGTCCTTAGAATTCAATTGTGAGCATTCAATTCTTTATCCTCCTGAGTATTAACCCTTATGTAAGTCTTGTTATTACAGTGATCGAAGACTGCATGGCATTTAGTTAGAACGTTAGCAAGTAGGAACCAGATCTCTAAAAAAAAGTGAGTACCTTCTGTTGGGTAGGAAGGCAAGAAGAATTGCTCTTTGTTTTCTTCTCATGCTTTGAGCATCAGCAGGAGCAAGGCCTTTCAATGACTGAGAAATGTCAACTGGTCAACAGGGGATGAATAGAAACAAAAACATAAAAGCAAATTACAGTAACGTGGATTTCAGGTAAGTCTCTGGCGAGAAATTTAAACATATTGCAATATGTTGGGACTTTCCAATTTGCTAATATTTTCCCTAGTTTAATCATTTTCTTCTACAGCACCACATCAGTAAGAATTTCAGTGTTGATTAATGAAGGGAGCCAAAATATATAAATCAGGGGTGAGTACAACTGACATTTACCTTCCCATGAGAGATATGATGAGAACTCTCTTGTGGTGATACAGAGTCATCTTTGTGCTCTTTATATGAAGATTAAGATTATATCAGAGGGTGGAAATTAAGTATTTTCCTTTCTACTAATATTCTTTGTAGTCTTTTACTGAAAGATTTTTGGGGAAAATAGGCAACTGCTACTGGTACAGATCTTCCATTTTGAAGACCATCTTGCCACCACTTTGGAATACAACAGCCGTTTTAGTTGAACTTTTAAGGATATTTCTAACTTTGATTCTAGAAATAAAAGCTATAAATTAGTTTTACTTTTAAAATAAACAAGCAAGCAAGCAAACACAAATACAAATCACAATCCAAATACCTTATTCAGTCTCCAAGAATGACTCGTGTTGCAATATCTAGTTGTTGAAGGTAAATATTTGATTCTTGTATATAAAATATTTTGAAAAATATATTACTTTCACAAAGGAAAAACAACATAGACATAATTGCTTTGCTTTGAGTTTAGTGTGCTATTTATAATGACAAATTTACAATTTTCTACATGATATATGACATTCTGAGTAGTATCATTTCAATATATATTTTAAAGCTGTGTGGAGGAAAGAAAATGAACAATATTGCATATCTTTGCCTATCAAAATTGAGACTGGATGGTAAGTGGATATGGTCTATAAAGTTGTATGTGGATTTTTGACAGAGTGGGGTTGTCGCCCCTAGCCCCTGCATTGTTCAGGGGTCAACTGTACTGTTTCTCTAATTAAAATTCTCTGTTTTGAGTTGGTATTTGGGATACATATACTTTCTCACTTTATTTATACCTCAAACACTCGAGGTTAATGCCTGACCTCTGTCTTCCATCCTTGCATTTATTCTGGAGGGTAGAACATTAAACTCAAGTGGAAGAAATATTTCATATTCTCTTCAGCAAAATGGAACTGCCCAAATATAGAAAAGATCTATTAAACACTGCTTTATATGTCTTTTAAGAATTAGAAGTGGTAGTGATAAATCCAATTATCTTTTTCCAGGTGAAGAAGAAAACTTAAGAAAGAACCAAACCGAGGGGTAGAAAAGGAGATGAAGAAATAGAACTGAATTACAATTTCCTTGTTACCCTGTCCTGGAGAGAGCCTTCTAGAACTCACAGAAATATCTCCCTTTGTTGAGATACCAAAGGGATTTTTTTTTCAATTTATAGGCCAATCAACTTTAAGTATACCTAATAGCACCTGTAAAATCTAAGCAGTTTAAACAGCAGGCCCTGTTCTGATGTGATTGGTTTTCCGAGTCATTACTTCTTTAAAAGGCTGAATTGATCTTTTCTATCTTGACTCTGGTAGAAATCTGAGGGGTTTTTTGGTCAAATAACAAGTACTCTGCCTATTAAACTATTTTCTTTGATTTTTGAGGACAGAGTGGGTTTTCCTTCTGTCTTTTAGACAGAAGTTTGACAAATAAATTGTAATATTTTTTCAAGAATGACTCATACCAAAACCTTTAAGGGTATCCATTAAATTTTACTGTACTAGTAGTCCTGTCAAAAAATGAATTTGAATTTGATTCTTCTCTACCTTCATGTTAATACACAGTATTAAGCCTGAGGCACTCAGAAAAATAATTTACAAGTGAGAGGCCATCATACTTCTTGACCAATTTTTAACCTTAAATTTTACTTGTTTTTAGTGGATTTTATCTTTTTAATCAATGATTGGACAGATGGGGAAGTGTCCCTGTGTAAGAAGCATGTAATGCTTGGGACTCAAAGAGAAATTATAGCAATAGTTTGTTTTATGTTTCTCTCACACTACCAAAGTAATGATCCTAATAAAGAGAGTTTCTTAGTAGTATGTGGTATTGCTCTCAAACTATTTCTATGTACAAAATATTTAGTTTCTGATTTACTTCTTACCTATTTAAGGGAGGAATTTCACAGAGCAAATAACAAAATAATATTTATTAAACTCTAAACAAAATCAGGAATTTAGTTGGGGAAGGTGCTAAGGAGGATTAATGAGAAGATAAAAATGGTTTTGAATTTAATACACACTCAGATCAGCAATGCTATTCATTAATGCTATTCTAAAACCTGCAAAAGATTAATCTATAGATTTCCCAATTATTGTATAATAAAAGCTGAGAAAACATGCCATTGCTATGGCTAATATGCCTGCTCTTTTGTTTTATGCTTATTTTTAGCAACTGTCATGGAGATGAGTGAAAACAGTGATTGCACTTTTTTCATTGCACTTAAACTTGTTGGTGACATAGTAACTTTTAAGGTGAGTTCTAACTAGATATATGTGCATGCACCAACATATTCTTTTCAAAAAAATCTCCTTTGCTTTGTCATTCAATTTAATGAATTTGCATCATAGTCACTATGTGTGAAAGAATTCAAAGTAGCAAGGCTTCAGAAAAGGAAGGTGGAAGAGTTTAAAGCAGGGTGAGGAATTACAATGCTATTGCTGCAGAAAAAGGCAGTCTTCCTATTTGTCCATCTTCATCCCTGGTGAAGGGGAGGTCTTTTTGGTTAGGAAGACAATAAGATTATGCTATGAAAGGTGTTAAATTAATGAAGCAAGGAGGTCATTAGACTAAGGGGACTCTAATACCAACATGGTCTACGTAAGCAAACTGAAATCCAAGCCTGTAAACACCTTAAGGTTACAAAGTCAAAAACACAAAGGAAAACCAATCACGAACAGCCAACTAAGCTTTAAGCTATAGCCAAATAACTTCCTTTCTTTGCTTTGCACTTTTTCTGTCTTTTCCCTGGCTTCTCACCACTTTGGGTTTGGTGCTGCCTGATTTTAATGGATAAATGCTCAAATAAACACTTAAAATTTTTCATATGCCTCAATTTATCTTTTAATGAAGGCAATCAGTTTTAGAAACTTGAGATTTACCTTGTATGTGCTCAGCACTGAAGACTGGAACCCTTCTAAAATAGAGTGAGAGTCTGATTGTCCCAAGGCTCAATCAAAGAGGTTTAAGAGATTCCACAGCATGGGATATTAGGGGCTGAGCCAGGATGAAGACTGGAAGCTGCAGAGAAAGTAGGTAGAATGGGAAGGAGGGAGGGAGTCCAAGTAAGAAAGAGCTTCTGGTTTTCCATTCAAGACAATACTGAATGGACAGAAAATCAATGCAAAGAAAAAGTAAAAAAAGGCATTTTTCTGGATTCTCTGAATCTAATCTTTGGATTCTAAGTGTGTTCATGATCAGCAATACATGTCCTTGAATGCTTTTCAGAATTTGCATTTTGTAACTACTATTTTACATTGGTATTATGTGCAGAATTCTGTACTAAGGCCCAGAATTTGACCTATCATGAGGCAAATATACAAACAACTCAATTAACAGAACTTCATATTTGTAAGATATGGCCTGAATGGAACTTTGTTGGTCTCTGCATTTTCTTTTTTCTGTTGGACCTGTGTTGTAGATCTATTCTGATTTTCCTATCTCCCATCTGCTCCATCAAACCTTTAACCTTGGAACCCAGGCAAGCTCTTTCCTTGGCTATCTATGGCTAAATCCCATGGTTCGGGGTTGTATCCTCCTTGCTGGTGGAGCATTTGCTACCCGGAGATCTTTGGTTTCTCTTCAGGGATGATGTGTATGGACTACCCTTGTGGTGATGACCCAGGTTCTGTTGTGCCCTTAGCTTGAGAGAAAGGGTCCTTTGAAGTCATATGACTGAAAAAAACCCTATTAATGAGGAAGATATTTGAATAGGACGGAAAGAGATAAATCAAAAAAGAAGATAATGTAAAAGATCTATCATTCAACCTCTCTCAACTGGTCTAGGGAAGGGGACTACCCAGTTAATTCAGCGCACTTGGTTCCTTTTCTTTTTTTTAAACATCTTTATTGGAGTATAATTGCTTTACAATGTTGTGTTAGTTTCTGCTGGATAACAAAGTAAATCAGCTATATGTATACATATATATCCCCATATCCCCACCCTTTTGCACAGAGCTGATCTCCCTGTGCTATGCGGCTGCTACCCAATAGCGATCAATTTTACATTTGGTAGTGCGTATATGTCAATGCCACTCTCTCACTTCATCCCAGCTTACCCTTCCCCCTCCCCATGTCCTCAAGTCAATTTTCTACATCTGTGTCTTTATTCCTGTCCTGCCCCTAGGTTTTTCAGAACCTTTTTTTT
>NC_041214.2:107274722-107280226 GCF_002837175.3 Physeter macrocephalus | reverse complement strand
GGTCAAAAAGGATCTTGCTGTGATTTATGTCATAGAGTGTTCTGCCTATGTTTCCCTCTAAGAGTTTATAGTGTCTTGCCTTACATTTAGGTGTTTTACCCACTTTGAGTTTATTTTTGTGTATGGTGTTAGTGAGTGTTCTAATTTCATTCTTTTACATGTAGATGTCTAGTTTTCCCAGCACCACTATTGAAGAGGCTGTCATTTCTCCATTGTATATTTTTGCCTCCTTTATCAAAGATAGTGTGACCATATGTGCATGGATTTATCTCTGGGCTTTCTATCCTGTTCCATTGATCTATATTCCTGTTTTTGTGCCATTTATTCAGGAATGTAGACATAGATAAGTAAACAGTCAATTAAAATAATATAGTAATTCAGCAAAAGAAGAAAATGAAAAGATTTTGCAATAACTGCCATAAAGCACTGGATAAAATTCAAAATGTATTTTTGGTTTTATAATCTTAATAAAATGGGGAAAAAGAGCATCCTTTAATAACACAAATATACATTTTAAAATAACCAGTATCACATTTCAGTGTTGAATTCTGGAAGAATTCACCCAAGTAAGAAAAATGAGTAGAGCATATGATATCACTACTATCATTTATCATATTCCTAAAACTTTGAGATAGTGCAATTGACAAGATAAGGAAGGCAAGAACCATAAACATTAGAAAAAAGCCAACAAAATTATTATTTTCCATTAGATAGTCTACATGGAAATCCTAAAATCTCTAGTGGAAAAGAACAGAAATAGACAATTCAGGAAGACAGTTAATTTACCAAATTATTTTTTAATCCAGTAGCTTTACATATGCCAAATATAAATTTAAAAAAATATAACAAAAGACATCCCATTAAAATGTAGCAAAACCATAAAATAAATTGTTTGGAATGAACGTAAGAAGAAAGTAGGCTGCACCTTCAAGATGGCAGAGGAGTAAGACGTGGAGATCACCTTCTTCCCCATAAATACATCAAAAATGCATCTAGATGTGGAACAACTCCTACAGAACACCTACTGAACACTAGCAGAACACCTCAGACTTCCCAAATGACAAGAAAATTCCCACATACCTGGGCAGGGTAAAAGAAAAAAGAAAAAACAGAGACAAAAGAATAGGGATGGGACCCATACCTCTTGGATGGAGCTGTGAAGGAGGAAATGTTTCCACACACTAGGGAGCCCCTTCACTGGTTGAGATGGGGCGGGGGGAAGCTTTGGAGCCATGAAGAAGAGTGCAGCAACAGGAGTGCAGAGGGTAAAGCGGAGAGATTCCCAAACAGAGGATCGGTGCCAACCAGCACTCACCAGCCTAAGAGGCTCATGTGCTCACCCGCTGGGGTGGGTGGGAGCTGGGAGCTGAGGCTCGGGCTTCGGAGGTCAGACCCCAGGGAGCAGACTGGGGTTGGCTTGGTGAACAGAGCCTTAAGGGGGCTAGTGCACCACAGCTAGCCTGGATAGAGTATGGGCAAAAGTCTGGACCTGCCAGAGAGGAAAGAGACCTTTGTTTCGGGGTGCATGAGAAGAGGGGATTCATTCCCAGTGAACCCAAAGAATGCAGAGCACTGCCTAAGCAAGCTCCAAAGATAGGCGCGAGCCCTGGCTATCATCTCAGACCCCAGAAACAGGCATGAAGTGCTAAGGCTGCTGCTGCCACCAGATTCCTGTGTGCAAGTGCAGGTCACTATCCACACCCCCTGGGAGACTGTGCAGCATGCAACAGCCAGGGTCCTGAGACCCAGGTACAACTTCCCTGGGAGAACACATGGCACACCTCAGGCTGTTGAAACGTCATGCTGGCCTCTGGTGCCTCAGGCTCGCCCAGCACTCCCATTATGACTACCATACCTCTTCATCCCCCAGGCCTGAGTGAGCAAGAGAGCCAAAATCAGCTGCTGCTTTAATTCCCTCCTGTCTGGGTGGGGAACAGATGCCTGAGGGCGACCAATGTGCAGAGGTGTGGCCAAAACCAAAGCTGAACATGAGGAGCTGTGAGAACAAAGAAGAGAAAGGGAAATTTCTCTGTGCAGCCTCAGGAGCAGCAGATTAAATCCCTACAATCAACTTGATAAACCCTACATCTGAAGAATACCTGAATAGACAATGAATGTTCCCAAAACCGAGGTGGTGGACTTTGGAAGCAACTGTAGCCTTCAGGTTTATCTTCTGCATCTAATTTGGTTCTGGTTTTATGTTGTCTTAGTATAGTATTTAGTGCTTATTATTATTTGTGGATTTGGTTATTGGTTTGGTTGCTATCTTCCTTTTATATATATATATATATTTTTTTTTTCTTTTTCTCTTTTTGTCAGTGTGTGTGTGTGTGTGTGTGTGTGTGTGTGTGTGTGTGTGTGTGTATGCTTCTTTCTGTGATTCTCTGTATAGGTTTGCTTTCACCATTTGTCCTAGGGTTCTGTCTGTTCATTTTCTTGTTTTTGTTTTTGTTCTGTTTTCTCTCTTCCTTTTCTTCTAAGCTGTGTGACTGGCAGGTTCTTGGTGCTCCAGCCAGGTGTCAGGCCTGAGCCTTCGAGGTGGGAGGGCCAAGTCCAGGACATTGGACCATCAGAAACCTCCCAGCACCATGTAATGTCTATCGGTGAGAGCTCTCCCAGAGATCTTCGTCTCAACACTAAGACCCAGCTCCACCCAACAGCCAGCAAGCTCCAGAACTGGAGGCCCCATGCCAAACAACTAGCAAGACAGGAACACAATCCAACCCATTTGTAGAGATGCTGCCTAAAGTCATACTAAGTTCACAGACACTCCAAAACACACCACCAGACACGGCCCTGCCCACCAGAAGGACAAGATACAGCCCCACCTACCAGAACACAGGGACCAGTCCCCCACACCAGGAAGCCTACACAAGGCACTGAACCAACCTCACCCACTGGGGACAGACACCAAAAACAACAGGAAATACAAACCTGCAGCCTGCAAAAAAGGAGACCAGAAACACAGTAAGTTAAACAAAATGAGAAGATAGAGAAATATACAGCAGATGAAAGGGCAAGGTAAAAACCCACCAGACCAAACAAAAGAAGAGGAAATATGCAGTTTATCTGAAAAAGAATTCAGAGTAATGATAGGAAAGAAGATCCAAAACCTCGGAAATAGAATGGAGGAAATACATGAAATATTTTAACAAGGACCTAGAAAAACTAAAGAGCAAACAAACAATGATGAACAACACAATAAATGAAATTAAAAATATCTAGAAGGAATCAGTAGCAGAATAACTGAGGCAGAAGAACAGATAAGTGATCTGGAAGATAAAATAGTGGAAATAAATGCCACAGAGCAGAATAAAGAAAAAAGAATGAAAAGAATTGACGACAGTCTCAGAGACCTCTGGGACAACATTAAACCCACAAACATTAGAATGATAGGGGTCCCAGAAGGAGAGGAGAAAAAGAAAGGGTCTGAGAAAATATCTGAAGAAATTATGGTTGCAAATTTCTCTAACATGGGAAAGGAAATAGTCAAGTCACGGCCCTGCCCACCAGAAGGACAAGATACAGCCCCACCTACCAGAACACAGGGACCAGTCCCCCACACCAGGAAGCCTACACAAGGCACTGAACCAACCTCACCCACTGGGGACAGACACCAAAAACAACAGGAAATACAAACCTGCAGCCTGCAAAAAAGGAGACCAGAAACACAGTAAGTTAAACAAAATGAGAAGATAGAGAAATATACAGCAGATGAAAGGGCAAGGTAAAAACCCACCAGACCAAACAAAAGAAGAGGAAATATGCAGTTTATCTGAAAAAGAATTCAGAGTAATGATAGGAAAGAAGATCCAAAACCTCGGAAATAGAATGGAGGAAATACATGAAATATTTTAACAAGGACCTAGAAAAACTAAAGAGCAAACAAACAATGATGAACAACACAATAAATGAAATTAAAAATATCTAGAAGGAATCAGTAGCAGAATAACTGAGGCAGAAGAACAGATAAGTGATCTGGAAGATAAAATAGTGGAAATAAATGCCACAGAGCAGAATAAAGAAAAAAGAATGAAAAGAATTGACGACAGTCTCAGAGACCTCTGGGACAACATTAAACCCACAAACATTAGAATGATAGGGGTCCCAGAAGGAGAGGAGAAAAAGAAAGGGTCTGAGAAAATATCTGAAGAAATTATGGTTGCAAATTTCCCTAACATGGGAAAGGAAATAGTCAAGTCCAGGAAGCGCAGAGACACCCATACAAGGAAAATCCAGAGAGAAACATGCCAAGACACATATTAATCAAACTATCCAAAATTAAATTCGGAGAAAGAATGTTAAAAGCATCAAGGGAAAAGCAAAACATAACATACAAGGGAAACCCCATAAGGTTAACAGCTGATCTTTCAGCAGAAACTCTGCAAGCCAGAAGGGAGTGGCAGGACATGTTTAAAGTGATGAAAGGGAAAAGCCTACAACCAAGATTACTCTACCCAGCAAGGATCTCATTTGGATTTGATGGAGAAAATAAAATCCTTACAGACAATCAAAAGTGAAGAGAATTCAGTGCCACAAAACCAGCTTTACAACAAATGCTAAAGGAACTTCTCTAGGCAGGAAACACAAGAGTAGGAAAAGACATACAATAACAAACCCAAAACAATTAATAAAATGGAAATAAGAACATACATACCTATAATTACCATAAATGTAAATGGATTAAATGCTCCAACCAAAAGACACAGACTGGCTGAATGGATACAAAAACAAGACCCATATATATGCTGTCTACAAGAGACCCACTTCAGACCTAGGGACACATACAGACTGAAAGTGAGAGGATGGAAAATGATATTCCATGCAAATGGAAATAAAAAGAACGCTGGAGTAGCAATTCTGATATCAGACAAAATAGACTTTAAGGTAAAGACTATTACAAGATACAGAGAAGGACACGACATAATGATCAAGGGATCAGTCCAAGAAGAAGATATAACAATTGTAACTATTTATGCACCAAACATAGAAGCACCTCAGTATGTAAGGCAAATGCTAACAGCCATAAAAGGGGAAATCAACAGTAACACAATAACAGGAAGGGACCTTAACACCCCACTTTCACCAATGGACAGATCATCCAAAATGAAAACAAATAAGGAAACACAAGCTTTAAATGACACATTAAACAAGATGGACTTAATTGATATTTATAGGACATTCCATCCAAAAACAACAGAATACACTTTCTTCTCAAGTGCTCATGGAACATTCTCCAGGAAAGATCATATATTGGGTCACAAATCAAACCCTGGAAAAGTTAAGACAATTGAAATCGTATCAGGTATCTTTTCAGACCACAACGCTATGAGACTAGATATCAACTGTAGGAAAAAAAATGTAAAAAATACACACACATGGAGGCAAAACAATACACTACTAAATTACCAAGAGATCACTGAAGAAATCAAAAAGGAAATAAAAAAATACCTAGAAACAAATGACAATGAAAACACGACGACCCAAAACCTGTGGGATGCAGC
>NC_041214.2:107265186-107274662 GCF_002837175.3 Physeter macrocephalus | reverse complement strand
TGGGATGCAGCAAAAGCAGTTCTAAGAGTGAAGTTTATAGCAATAAAATCCTACATCAAGAAACAAGAAACATCTCAAATAAACAAGTTAACCTTACACCTAAAGCAATTAGAGAAAGAAGAAAAAAAAAAAACCCAAAGTTAGCAGAAGGAAAAAAATCATAAAGATCAGATAAAGAAGCAAAAAATTAGAGAAAGAAGAAAAAAAAAAAACCCAAAGTTAGCAGAAGGAAAAAAATCATAAAGATCAGATCAGAAATAAAAAAAAAAAGAAGGAAACAATAGCAAAGATCAATAAAACTAAAACCTGGTTCTTTGAGAAGATAAACAAAATTGATATACCATTAGACACACTCATCAACAAAAAAAGGGAGAAGACTCAAATCAACAGAATTAGAAAAGAAAAAGGAGAAGTAACAACTGACACTGCAGTATACAAAGGCTCATGAGTGACTACTACAAGCAACTATATGCCAATAAAATGGACAACCTGGAAAAAATGGACAAATTCTTAGAAAGGTACAAACTTCCAAGACTGAACCAGGAAGAAACAGAAAATATGAACAGACCAATCACAAGCAGTGAAATTGAAACTGTGATTAAAAATCTTCCAACAGGGCTTGCACTGCTTCCTGCAGTGGTTGAGAGTCCGCCTGATGATGGAGGGGGCATGGGTTCGTGCCCCGGTCTGGGAGGATCCCACATGCCGCGGAGCGGCTGGGCCCGTGAGCCATGGCTGCTGAGCCTGCGCGTCCGGAGCCTGTGCTCCACGACGGGAGAGGCCACAATGGTGAGAGGCCCGTGTATCGCAAAAAAAAAAATCAAAAATAAAAAATCTTCCAACAAACAAAAGCCCAGGACCAGATGGCTTCACAAGTAGATTCTATCAAAATGTAGAGAAGAGCTAACACTTGTCCTTCTCAAACTCTTCCAAAATATAGCAGAGGGAGGAACACTCCCAAACTCATTCTATGAGGCCACCATCAACCTGATACCAAAACCAGACAAAGATGTCACCAAAAAAGAAACCTACAGATCAATATCACTGATAAATGTAGATGCAAAAATCCTCAACAAAATACTAGCAAAGAGAATCCAACAACACATTAAAAAGATGATACACCACAATCAAGTGGGGTTTATCCCAGGAATGCAAGGATTCTTCAATATACGTAAATCAATCAATGTTATGCACCATATTAACAAACTGAAGGATAAAAACCATATCATAATCTCAATAGATGCAGAAAAAGCTTTTGACAAAATTCAACACCCATTTATGATAAAAACTCTCCAGAAAGTGGGCACAGAGGGACACTACCTCAACCTAATAGGGCCATGTATGACAAACCCACAGCCAACATCATTCTCAATGGCGAAAAACTGAAAATATTTCCTCTAAGATCAGGAACAAGACAAGGTTGCCCACTCTCACCTCTATTATTCAACAGGTTTGGAAGTTTTAGCCACAGCAATCAGAGAAGAAAAAGAAATAAAAGGAATCCAAATTGGAAAAGAAGAAATAAAGCTGTCACTGTTTGCAGATGACATGATACTATAGTTAGAGAATCCTAAAGATGCCACCAGAAAACTACTAGAGCTAATCAATGAATTTGGTAGAGTAGCAGGATACAAAATTAATGCACAGAATTCTCTTGAATTCCTATACACTAACAATGAAAATTCTGAGAGAGAAATTAAGGAAACAATCCCATTTGCCACTACAACAAAAAGAATAAAATACCTAGGAAGAAACCTTCCTAAGGAGACAAAAGACCTGTATGGAGAAAACTATAAGACACTGATGAAAGAAATTAAAGACAATACAAACAGATGGAGAGATATACCATGTTCTTGGGTTGGAAGAATCAACAATGGGAAAATGACTGTACTACCCAAAGCAATCTACAGATTCAAGGCAATCCCCATCAAGCTACCAATGGCATTTTTCACAGAACTAGAACCAAAAATTTTACAATTTATATGGAAACACAAAAGGCCCCGAATAGCCATAGGAATCTTGAGAAAGCAAAACAAAGCTGGAGGAATCAGACTCCTGGACTTCAGACTATATTACAAAGCTACAGTAATCAAGGCAGTATGGTACTGGCACAAAAACAGAAATATACATCAATGGAACAGGAGAGAAAGCCCAGAGATAAACCCATGCACTATGGTCACCTTATCTTTGATAAAGGAGGCAAGAATATACAGTGGAGAAAACACAGCCTCTTCAATAAATGGTGCTGGGTAAACTGGATAGCTACATTGAGAAAAGACAGCCTCTTCAATAAGTGGTGTTGGGAAAACTGGACAGCTACATGTAAAAGAATGAAATTAGAACACTTTCTAACACCATACACAAAAATAAACACAAAATGGATTAAAGACCTAAATGTAAGGCCAGGCATTATAAAACTCTTAGAGGAAAACAGGCAGAACACTCTATGACAGAAATCACAGAAAGATCCTTTTTGTCCTACCTCCTAGAGAAATGGAAATAAAAACAAAAATAAACAAATGGGACCTAATGAAACTCAAAAGCTTTTGCACAGCAAAGGAAACCATAAACAAGATGTAAAGACAACCCTTAGGGAGAAAATATTTTCAAACAAAGCAACTGACAAAGAATTAATCTCCAAGATATACAAGCAGCTCCTGTAGCTCAATATCAAAAAAAAAAAAACCCAATCAAGAAGTGGGCAGATCTAAATAGACATTTCTCCACAGAAGACATACAGATGGCCAGAAGGCACATGAAAAGCTGCTCAACATCACTAATTATTAGAGAAATGCAAATCAAACTACAATGAAATATCACCTCACACCAGTCAGAATGCCTATCATCAAAAAGTCTACAAACAAGAAATGTTGGAGAGGGTGTGGAGAAAAGGGAACCCTTTTGCACTGTTGGTGGGAATGTAAATTGATAGAGCCACTATGGAGAACAGTATGGAGGTTCCTTAAGAAACTAAAAATAGAACTATCATACGACCCAGCAATCCCACTAATGGGCATATACCCTGAGCAAATCAGAATTCAAAAAGAGACATGTACCTCAATATTCATTGTCTCACTATTTACAATAGCCAGGACATGGAAGCAACCTAAGTGTCCATCGACAGATGAATGGATAAAGAACATATGGCACATATATACAATGGAATATTACTCAGCCATAAAAAGAAACGAAACTGAGTTATGTGTGGTGAAGTGGATGGACCTAGAGTTTGTCATACAGAGTGAAGTAAGCCAGAAAGAGAAAAACAAATACCATATGCTAACACATATATATGGAGTCTAAAAAAAAATGGTTCTGATGAACCTAGTGACAGGGAACGAATAAAGACACAGAGGTAGAGAATGGACTTGAGGACACAGAGAGGGGGAAGGGTAAGCTGGGACGAGGTGAGAGAGTGGCATGGACATATATACACTACCAAATGTAAAATAGATAGCTAGTGGGAGGAAGCTGCATAGCACAGGGAGATCAGCTCGGTGCTTTGTGACCACCTAGAGGGGTGGGATAGGCAGGGTGGGAGGGAGGCACAAGAGTGAGGGAATATGGGTATATATGTATACATATAACCGATTCACTTTGTTACAGAGCAAAAACTAACACTACATTGTAAAGCAATTATATTCCAATAAAGATGTTAAAAAAATAAAAGAAGAAGAACTGTAAAGTAAAATGTTTAAAACCCAATTAAGGGACAACTTAGCATTTTAAAAACAAAAACTATGGAATAAAAAATATACCAAAAATTGGAAAAATCATACGGGTACAGAGTTTGATGAATTTTAATACAATATGCACATTCACATAAACTTCAAAGAAATAAACAAATTGAATATTGCTATTAAGAGTTATATGTAATATTTGACTGAAACTATTATATATTGGCTGACATTGGCATCAAATACTGTATAAAGTGTGTTCTAACCCCCACTGCAGTCATGATATAAAAATATTTCCATCAGTCCAAAAAGTTCCCTCCATCCTCTTTACAAACAAATATAAATCCATTTCTACTTTCTGGAAGCTAATGTTCTATTTTCTGTGAATAGAATTCATGCAGATAGAATCATACAATGTTAATCTTTTGTGTCTGGCTTGTTTTATTTACTATAATGCCTTTGAGATTTGCTAATTTGTTCCATGTGTCAATAATTAATTGCTTTTTTGCTAACTGGTCATATTACATTGAATGGATGTATTCTTTATTCTCTCCATTTTTTCTTTCATTGTAGATGGATATTTGGGTGCATTCCAGTTTAGGGTCATTTTATATACAATTTCTATGAACATTCATGTAAAGTCTGATGTGGATATAAGGATATGTTTTCAATTTTCTTGAGTACAATGTAATTTTGACACTAACTACCCAAGTCAGGTCAAACATAGGTTAAAGGTACAGTCTTCCACAAGACTGTCCTCACACCAGCAGCAAATTTAGGCTTCCCAGGCCACACATACTTTTGACCAATTGCCCACAAATTCAGGCTTCCCACTGCCCCTGCAGGGTAATTCTTTAGAACAACTCATAGAACTCAGGAAAGTGCTATATATACAATTACAATTTTATGACAGCAAAAGGATACAAGTCAAAATCAGTCAAAAGGAGACACACAGGGAGATATATGGAAGGGTCTCAAACAAAGCTTTCATGTCCTCAAGATGTATCACCCTTCCAGTACATTGATATATTTCACTAACCAGAGAAACTCACCTGAGCTCCAGGTGTTCAGAGTTTTTGCTGGTGTTTGATTATGTAGGCATGATTGTTGAATTATTGGCTACATGATTCTCAATCTTCAGCCTCCCTCCATTCCGGGGAGGTTGGGAGTTTGGATTGATATCACATGGCTCTAAAACCTCAATGCTCTAATCACATTGTTGGTCTTTCTGGCAAGGTTAGCCTCCATCCAGAGATCATCTAGGGTGCACAATGAGTCACTTCATTAGCATAATCTCAGAAGGTGTGATCAGAGGGGCTCATCATGAATAACAAAGATACTTCTATTACCAGGGAAATCCAATATTTAGAGGATCTGTCCCTGAAACCAAGGACAAGTATAATAAAGTAATAAAGTATAATAATTTCTTTATTATGCAACATTAGATAATATCTAGGAGAGGAATTGTATGTTCTACTTTACATGAAACTGACAAAATTTTTTCTAAAGTGGCTGTAAAATTTTTTCTTCTGATAAGCAGTACATGAGACTTCTCGTTCTTCATCTTTGCTATTACTTGGCACAGTCAGTCTTTTAAATTTAGCAATTTTACTTGGTGTACAGTGGTATCACATAATGAATTTGATTTAAATTTTCCTAATGATTAATGATGTTAAGACCTTTTCATGAATTATTAGGTCTTCTCTGGTGAAATGTCTGTTAAAATTTTGCATATATTTTTAATTGGTGGTCTCTTTGGCAGTTTTTAAAAGATTTATTCTATATTTTCATTCGTTTTTCATTTTAATCTTTTATAGAACAAATTTATTGAGGTGTAATTCACATACCATACAATTCACCACTCTGAAGTGTACAACTGAATGGTTTTAAGGATATTCAATGTTATGCAACCATCACTACTTTTATGGGTTGAATTGTGTCCCTCACAAATTCATATGTAGAAGTCCTAACCACCAGTATCTCAGAATGTGACTTTATTTTGATATAGGGTCTTTGCAGAGATAACCAATTTGAAGTGAGGTAATTAGGGTGGGCTCTAATCTAATATGACTTATTCCCCTTATTATAAAAAGGGGAATTTTGGACACAGAGATATTTATAGAGGGAAGACGATATGAAGAGACCAAAAGAGAAGATGACCATCTACAAACCAAGGATACAGGCCTGAAACAGATCCTTCCCTCACAGTCCTCAGTAGGAACCAACTCTGCTGACACCTTGATCTCAGGATTGTTAGACAATAACTTGCCTGTTTAAGTCACCCACTGTGTGGTACTTGATTACAGCAATCCTAGCAAAGTAAATACAACTATAACAAAATTTATTACTCCCAAAAGAAACCATGTACCCATTAGTAGTCACTCCAGATTTCCTATAAAACCCCCTTGCCTCCAAACATGGGCAACCACTTTCTGTCTATTTTGTCTCTATAGATTTGTCATGTGAAGTAATATCCCTTTGTGACTTGTATTTCCCTGAGGCATGATAATGTTGACTGCCTCTTCATGTATTTATTTGCAATTTATAAATTGTCATTGAAGAAACATCTGTTGTACATTAAATTGCCTTATCTCTGATGAAAATTCATGGACCACATATATGTGGGGTTATTTCTATAGTCTGTCTTCTGTTCCACTAACATATTTGTGAATCTCAATGCAACAACTGCAATGCTTTTCATTGTGTCTGAAAACGAAGTATTCTGTAATATACTACTAAGAAAATCCAAAATACATATATAGTATGACGTGTAGTATAGTATGACATACAATATGTGTAATGTAGAGAAGAAAGGTAAAAAGATCAGCACCAAAATATTTATGATACATATTTTCAAGTATTTATATTGCATACTTTTCCTTTTTTTGTTTTCTAAAATTTCCACAGAAACCATATATTGATTCTATAATAAAAATAAACCATCGATGTTATAACAATAGCAAAATAGAACTAAATTAAGGGCCTAGAAATGAACAGAACTTCAAAGATGGAATTTTCAGTGCAGAATACTGTGGGACATTTTTTCCCTGTTTATTCATCATATTTCTATGAATGGAAGCCTGAGATTGCATTTGTTTTTTATAGCAACAACACCTCATTACTTTGAGTTTACAGTCAACAAAAACTCCCAGATCTTTTCTCAGGAACTGCTTTCCAGCCCAAATTTTCTGCTTCTATTCTTTTTTACTACTGGAGAAAAGTTTAAGCATCTTCTGTACAAAAAGAACCACATTATAATTACCTGATAAAATAAAATCCAATTACAATAAAACAATATATGCATTACATAGTTTAAAGAGCTAAATACAAAACAATTTACCCCCACCCCAAGTACTACTCTATAGTGGCAACCACTTTCATATATTTTAGCTGATTCTTTAGATTTTGTCTCCATATTAAAACACACATTCACACACTTACATTGTTGTTTCTTGGTTTTTTAGTTTTAGGGATTATCTACAATGAAAGGTAAGATTCTAATATGGCACCCACGATTGCTGTCTCCTGGCATCCACACCTTTCCGGGACCCACCCTCCTTCCTCTAGAGTTTTCATTTAGGAGGGTTGTACAACTTGCTCTAACCAATAGAATATGACAAAGTTTAAAGAATATCACTCCTGTAATTATGTTACATTATATGGCAAGAGTGCAGGAACTTTTTTTTCTGTAATTAAGTACCTTATTCAGTTGCTTTTAAGTTATTCAAAAAAGAAATTATCCTGTGTGGGCCTGACCTAATCAGTAATGCCTTTTAAAAGATGGTCTAGAGGTATCTGACTGGAAGCATCCCCCGGCCCCTTTGTACATATGTGTGCCTGTGTGTTATTAGATTTGAAGAACTAAGCTGCCATGAATTCTGCCACTGCAAGAAAATGAATTCTGCTAACAAACTGAGGGAACTACAATGTGGATCCTTTGATAGTTGAGCCTCCAGCATAGCCAACAACTTGATTTCAGCTTTGGCAGACCCTGAGCAGAGGGCCCAGCCAAGGGGTACCTTGACTTCTGACTCCCAGAAACTGTATGATAATAAATAAGAGTTATTGTAATTTTTGGTGCAGAAATTGGGTAAGTTATGCAGAAATAGTAGGTTTGGCAATTTCATACACAGCAACAAAAAACTAGTATATCTGCTTACTTCCTGTTAGGAAATGGCTATCTTTCACCATGCATTCTCCTAACCACCAGTCTTTGCTCCCACCATCACATATATGCACACGTCTGATCTTTCTATTCTCTAAATATAAATGTATAAAAATTTTGGAAAAGGTCAGTATTTAGTGTTTATATAATATATAGTATTCACAACTGAGCTGTGAAACATGTCTCTTTTAATAACTGTCATGTTTTTGCTGTTTTGTGGCCTACTTAACTTTGAATATTGCTTTTTAAAAAATTGTGTTCATAGGCTGATTTTGCTCAATTTCCAGAATTCTAATCACTTACCCCCAAAGGAATATTTATCTTACTCCATCCATTCCCTACCTTTAGGATTAGAACCTCATAGGTATTCTCCTAGAATAAGGATAATCAGCAAACCTACTGGCATTTAGGGGGACCAAAGCTTAATTCTTATCTTTTATGATTTGCTTATAGGATAGATAACCTGGTACAAATTATTTTCAAATAGGAAAAAATACTCTATTCAGGTAATCTTGACTAATTTTTCCTCAGAGCATACTCCCTCCCAGGTTAGTGAGTCTTTGCTTGTTTCTAGATTTAATCCTCTTCACTGGACTATGTCTCTGTCAGCACCAGCATGTCTTGTGCCTAAGTATGGCTTTGTTAAGACTAGGGTCAAAGTTGGATCTCTTTAAAACATTCAAAGACTTTTCTTTAAAAAGGAAATTATCATTTCTTCAAACTATTTTGGACGTGACTGTCCTGTTTGTTAAATTAAAACCTTAATAATTTTAAGAATTAAAATTGAATTAAAATAAAATAACAGCGAACTCAGAGAGGGGCAGATAACTGTCAAATTGCATTCTCTCACCCATTCATTTGGAGAAGGCTTCTCAAGGCAGATGGCCTCTGAAGCGTGACACATTTTGATTTCCTTTGCTTCTTTTCATCCTGGCTTGTTAAGTTAGAACGCCTACTTAACACACACACACACACACACACACACACAGTCTCTGGATGCCTGTTGTATATAAGGCATGAAATTATCTTAAAAGAAATATATAGTCCTTCCCATCAGGAAACTTGCACAAGCCTCTTAGATAGTCTCAACCACCAGAAGGCAGACAGCAGAAGCAAGAAGAACTACAATCCTGCAGCCGGTGGAACAAAAACCACATTCACAGAAAGATAGACGAGATGAAAAGGCAGAGGGCTATGTACCAGATGAAGGAACAGATAAAATCCCAGAAAAACAACTAAATGAAGTGGAGAGAGGCAACCTTCCAGAAAAACAATTCAGAATAATGATAGTGAACATGATCCAGGACCTCGGAAAAAGAATGGAGGCAAAGATCGAGATGATGCAAGAAATGTATAACAAAGATCCAGAAGAATTAAAGAACAAACAAACAGAGATGAACAACACAATAACTGAAAGGAAGAATACACTAGAAGGAATCAATAGCAGAATAACTGACACAGAAGAACAGATAAGTGACCTGGAAGACAGAATGGTGGAATTCACTGCCGTGGAACAGAATAAAGAAAAAAGAATGAAAAGAAATGAAGACAGCCTAAGAGACCTCTGGGACATTAAACGCAACAACATTTGCATTATAGGGGTCCCAGAAGGAGAAGAGAGAGAGAAAGGACCC
>NC_041214.2:107264448-107265038 GCF_002837175.3 Physeter macrocephalus | reverse complement strand
CAAGCAAGGATCTCATTCAGATTCGATGGAGAAATCAAAAGCTTTACAGACAAGCAAAAGCTAAGAGAATTCAGCACCACCAAACCAGCTCTACAACAAATGCTAAGGAAGTTCTCTAAGTGGGAAACACAGAGAAGAAAAGGACCTACAAAAACAAACCCCCAAAAATTAAGAAACGGGTAATAGGAACATACATATCGATAATTACCTTAAATGTGAATGGATTAAATGCTCCAACCAAAAGAAACAGCCTTGCTGAATGAATACAAAAACAAGACCCATATATATGCTGTCTACAAGAGATCCACTTCAGACCTAGGGACACATTCAGACTGAAAGTGAACGAAATCGACAGTAACGCAATAATAGTGGGGGATTTTAACACCTCATTTACACCAATGGACAGATCATCCAAACAGAACTTTAAAAAGGAAACACAAGCTTTAAATGACAGAATAGACCAGATAGATTTAATTGATATTTATAGGACACTCCATCCAAAACCAGCAGATTACACTTTCTTCTCAAGTGCGCAAGGAATATTCTCCAGGATAGATCACATCTTGGGTCACAAATCAAGCCTCAGTAAA